>NC_142520.1:53574877-53622377 GCF_964205215.1 Stylophora pistillata | reverse complement strand
GTAATCAGGAAAGATCTTTATCGCCCACCCGCTTCTGGATAAGGGCCGAGCACTCGATAAGTTTTCTTGATCCTTAGAACTTCAGATTTTTTTTTTTTCTTCATTGCGGTGAGTTTACTGGCGAACATTTTTTTTCTTTTTTAAGAACCACCCCGCGACTCCCAGATCTGACAGCTGGGGGCAATTGTTCGAAGGCGGGCACGTAGAAGGGCTCTCTCTGAGAATGCTCGCAATAATAATTAAAAGGATAAATACATTCAAATAGTATCATTCGACTAGAATTCTACCGAGTGAAAAATTCGAACACTTAACAACTACATACGTAAATCAGTGAAGGCAAAATCCTCTTATCAATGCTTTAGTTGCTGGCTATTTTTGCTGTAGATATTTCTCGATTAACTCAATGAGACTTTCCGTTGCTGCAAAAATTCTCGGAAAAAAGAAACATTGTCAAAGTTTCCTTGAAAAAATGTGGTCTCCTTTTCCTTTACATCGAGTGTTGATGGAGTCGCTGTGGCTTTGACCCCTCTTGCTTGGTTTTCTCGCGTTTAAGTAGTCCGCGATAGTCCATAGTTAACGCGAAGCTTGAGCATCGAAAAAGACTGGACGTGCTGAGCGGACTATTAACATTTTGCCAAACTACCGCTGACTAATTGATTGGGCATCTCACTTCTTCGAAGCTACTATGTTTCCAGTTACCAAAGAATCATACTGATCATAGTTATGTAGTTCGAAGGAAGAAAATCGGAAGGTTAAAGGCCTAACCGTGTACATCTTTTGCCTCGACGAATGCGTAATCCTTCAATAAGGAATTCTTGAAGGTATGTTAAAGTTACAACTTCAACAAATGAGAAATTGTCTGGGAGGTTCAACGGGTGTAATTGCAATACGCAATCTCTCATTTGGAATCTGAGAGCCGATTTGCAATAGTAACGAAGATAGTGGTAAAGCTGTTTGCAGAAGGCAATTGGAATAATAACACAACGGATTCCTGCGCACTTTTAGCCACATTTTAAGCCAAATTATGCTGATCAGAAAGGAGTATTGTGCATCAGGAATAAGAACTTTTGCTTCCGGCTTCCGTTCGCGTCCCAAACACAATTTTGCTTAAGCTCCCTTTGAAATTATTAATATCACCATTCCACGAAGGAAAAGTAATCTCTTTTGAGATCAAGAATGCATTGTAAATTTTTTCCTTAGAAATATTAAGATTTGATTTACCCTTCATCCTTTAAGGAGGGTGACTGACAAATTTACACCATATCGTGACTGCCTGGTGCTATATTTCTTACGTTACGCATTGTGCAAACAAACATACTGGGCTCAGTTTCTTTTCTTATCATGGAAATGGCTCTATAAAATTTTGCCTAATTTCCTTAGGACTTGAAATAGTCAACATGTAATAATATAAACAACAATGTACATAATTAACTTTCTTTGAGAACTCTTTCTGTAAACAGAATCATGTAGTGGCATCATAATTTTGAAACAGCTAGATTTTACTCGTTAAAACTCACTCAGCATTGAGGCCTTAACTTAAAAACAGAAAATTCTGAGTTATATGCCTGAAGTGATGAAGAAATTAATTGCGGAATTCCCAAGACCATCCTCAAAAACTGTTCAACGCAATTTCCTCCTGACTTGATAAGAGTAATGTGATTGCCATGCCATGCCCACTATTTCAAACTTCAATCTTTTGGTTGGCACATGTGTGAAGTTAGTTGGACTGCAAACAGGGAAAGTTGATTTTTGAGCACTTTGAACATAGTCAGTTAAGGTGTCTTGAAAGACGGTTTCCTATCACCTTAAAAACGAAGGCGCGCTATAAAAAGAGCCTTAGGTCCCACTGGACCATTTGTCAATCAACCGTCGTGTGATGTAGAACTCTTAGAGTCAAGTCAGCTTGAGTTACAGCTACTCCAAAGCAGTGAACAGCGGGTGCATTCCTCAAAATTGTTTTATGTCTTCATTACAATACAAGAATCTTTGAGATTTGTCTTTCCTTTCTCCAATGTAAACTGTCTTTATTTGTGGCAGTAAATTTGAGATCGAAGTAGGTGGTTTGCACATTACCTCATTGCCACCTTGTTGGTGGAAGTAAACAATAGATATCTCATTAGCTCCTTTTGTTCGTCTACCAGCATTTAAATTTGACCCGCACATGTCAACGGTGAGTGACAAACTGGAGCCTAGGTCTTCCCAGGGAAGACTTCCTTATATAGCGCACCTTCATGTTTAAATAAGGTATTTCAGTCTTTTGTTTTGGTTTGTCTACAATATTAAGTTGTTATTTCTATGTGCCAACTGGCTAGATCAAAGATTTCCTAACCTGGCTCCTATAAAAGAGCGACTATGTTTTTACATGAGGGTGTCCTGAGAAAGGAGATCTATGAGAGTGCTTGCATTCTTTTTTCATTTGCACATCTCTGTACTTATCATGACATCCAGCCAAATATCTTCTTGTTTGGCATACAGTCTCAATCAATAAGTACATTACATTGTATAAATTGTGAATTCTGGTCATCAAGTTTGAAATGACGTCAAGGCAATCACATTTGAATGGGTCATTTCTAGTCTTGTGACACTGAGAACTTTTACTTTCACAGGCTTAGTGATAGAGTTAAGAAAGGACTCAATTGTAACCCTGGCAATATATTGTTCTGCTGAAAATGGCTACTGCTCTGGGACCAGATGAGGTGCTTTGTCCTACGAAAGGGCGAGATAATTTTCAACGGATGGCTCGGCTTTTAATAGGTGGAGGTACTGTGCTATTGAGGGAGGTTTTTGACAACAAATGTCCACCGAGTAATCTTCCAGCAATACTGAAGAATCCAGCCACAGAGAAGCAACTCAAGGCCACAAAGCTCACCAAACCACAGTGGGACTGCCTGTACCCATCCCCAGGGGTGTATGGAAAGTCAACAGATTTTGATATAACTCTTCTCTTTCGGTTGCTGAGAACAATTTGCAGCCTCACCCCTCCAGCCAAAGGTTGGGATTCTTTACCTCTACCTACAGACCAAAGCATAGAGGCAGATTTAGCAAGAATTAAATACTACCGTAATTCATTATATGGTCACATGAGTGAGAACATGGAAATATCAGACGATGAGTTTTTAGTACTTTGGAATGAAATAAGCGAGGCCTTGGTAAGAATTGCAGACCATATCAACCCTGTAAAGAAAACAGAATGGCAGAAAGCTATTGGTACATTTTTGAAAGATCCCCTCACTGAGAAAGACAAGAGACATGAGCAGGAATTGCTCAGTTGGTACCAGAATGATACAGAAGTAAAGGAATATATGAACAAGGTAAACTCCTCAATAAAGGGCTTGACAGAAACAGTTTGTGAGGGGGCCAAAGGCACTAATGATCAGCTGAAGTCAGGGTTGTCATTAGAAGTAAGTAAGTAAGTAAGTAATTTTATTTAACCACATATCGCATATGAGCTATAGCTCGTTTAAATGCAAATGTGGAAACCCACCCATCCCACCCCAGGGGAGGACATCCATTACACAGTAATCTCGTGCGTGGGAAATTAACGTCTCCTGCCCCTAACCCTGCAGGAGACGGGACCTCCATTTATTCGTCCCTATCCGAGAAGACTAGAATATCTAACCATTTCTAGATGTTAAAGAAAGGAAGCATATTCTTCTCAGTTAATTTTAAGACCCTGAGTGTTGGTCCGGCCGGTATTGAACTCTCGACCTCCCGCACAGCAGTCCGGCGCTCTCCCAATTGAGCTAACCAGGCGGCGGTCAAAAAGCCGGTAGGCGGCGGAAATCCGCCGGCTGTCAGACCATTTTGCGCCGGCTACTTTGTGAAGCAGAATTTTTGTAATAATTTGGATATATCCACAAAGTTGTAATGGTAAATTGGCCACCGTAACGATTACAAAAGCTGACGTTTCGAGCTTTAGCCCTCCGTCGGAGCGAAAGAATTTTTGTAATATTGAGATCTGTCTTCCCAAGAAATCTTTCTTTTTGTAAATCTGAAGCTTAGTTTAGTGATCATTCTCTTGTATACTCCTGATGTTATGGAAGACAGAAAAACCTAAAAACCTATACAGGAAATACTGTACAAAAACTATCAGTGGTACAGCTAACTAACGAGTAACATGAAATGCGTGACTTAGCGAAGCACGAAACTGATCGCAATTCACACGTGCGTTGATGCTTCGAAAATCGAAAATGGATGGCCAGCGAAGAAAGCGATCTCTTCAAGATTACTTTTCAGGTCAATCGAAGAAGACGAAATCTAGCGAAAACGAGGCCGGGCCACCAAGGTAAGAAAGAGTTTCGATTGCTGTCAAATATCATAATTACGAAGCTCACCGAGGCATTTAATAACACAGATATATCTCATTTAAATATAATGGCAAATTATTGCCGATCAACTACATACTTTCAAAAGAGCTTTAAGAGCGTTGGAAAAGGAAGTTTATCAAGATCTATTTCACCTTGCTGAATCAGTTGTGTTCATTCCACTCTAAATAATTACAAAGGCAGGAAGATTCGCCTTAATTTGCCGTAAACACGTACCGCTATAACGCTAAATAATCACAGAAAGATGTTCTCTTGAGTTCGGGACAGCTAGACTTTCATTAATTGCTGCTTTAGACCCGCAGAAAAGAGCATGTTTTACGTTATCCGACGGAGACATTTTGAGGGAAAATTTCTTCATTTTGTTTACGATTTCGACAAAGTTCTTCGATCATTGTAAATTTCGTTCCAACCATACGTGGCCGTCAAAGTTGCCGTCAAAGTTGCCGCCAGATTGTTTTTTTTTAAGATTTCGCGACGTTAGCAATTGTTCACCAAATCAATTGAATTAAAATACCTACAATTTAACTTTCTTAAAATTTATGGACCTTTTCGAGTCCTTGTTATGGATTTAAAAGGTCAAATGTTTCATGTCATCGTGATTTGCAAAGCTCGTTGCATTCGGCGGGTGATTTCCAGATGTTTATCAGTTGTGATGTTTAGAGATAAGAGGAAATACTTTGATAGACAAAACATACGCCTATTTTAAATTCGGAAGTAGAGCTTGAATCCAGGGGGTTTTCACAGCGAAAAAGGGGGAATTGAATTGCAACACGATGAACCAAATTTATAAACCAGATTCTATGGACAAAACAAAAAACAAAAACAAAAACAGAAACAAAAACAAAACAAGACAAAAACGCAATGAAAGAAAACGTTATGAGAATAGAAGGCTGAAGCATTTTCGTTGTCGAAGAAGTTCATGAAGAAAACGAATCTTCATTCATTTATTGCTTCTAGAAATTGTGACCGAGAACACCAACGTTTCATCAGAAAAAGAAAGTGGTGGAATTAAGGAAAGAAACTTTCCACGTTTGTACATATTTTTGAACTGATTTTAACATCAATGTGTGGCTAAAAATGCTACTTAAATATGCCCCAGAATGCTGGAAAGTACGTCACAGAGAGTTTCGCAATTCAAAATTTTTCGGGGGAACATGCCCTCGGGCCCCCCTAGAGAGGCGTGTTGCGTAGCAACACGCTGTGCTTGCTCCGCAAGCACAATTTACTTCAGCCGCCTACTCAGTTTAGATCAGACACCTATTACATTTTCTAATGACAACCCTGCCACAGGGAGGAAGTGCTTTGTCATCGAAATTTCTTTTACATATTTCCGCTTGGCCTTCATTTGCATCAATGAGGTGGAAGCAGTCCTCGTGCGTGCACGTGATTTTCACGTGGTCTGAGCATGCACGACTTGGTTCTTCTGCCCCTTGATGGCAGTAAGGACATGCAACACACAGCCTATACTGTAGTCCCCTCAAGTAAGGCATTTCCTGTGACAAATTCTGTAGGGTGTCTTCAAGAAATTCACGAACGTCACTTGCTAGTTCGGCGGAGTTCTGTCCTGCAACCTGATCACTCTGTGTTCTTTGTCTCAAGATTACCTTCACAACTCCTGTTTTGCATATAAGGACAAAATCATGAATATCTTTGCCAATGATGAACCATGCTCCATTTTGGTACAGGGTAGGTTGATGCGTGGGCCATGTCTTTGAACACCAACGAATGGATCGTGAGACAAGCTGTAAGAAGAGACCATGAGGAACAAAGCCATGGACAAACAGGAGATACAATGGACAGGGATCCGGTGACGATGGTTTCATCTTACAGAGTTTATCAGGTGATGACTTTAGCTGAGCTGGTACAAAGTACTTTACGTCAGTTGGGGAAACTGAGAACTTAGCGATCAAACCAAATCGCTCCATCATGTCTAAGATGTCTTCTTTGATGATTCCTTGGCCAATAAAGCTGGAGAACACATGATCAACATGTTCCATGCTGAGGATGCCACTTTCTTCGAGTTCTTGCCAGTACTTAGCATTCAGGGGATTCTATAAAATGTATGTGAAAAAAATTCAGCAATTCTGGATAAGGGAAGGCTACGTTATGTTCCTTTTGAACGTTTGCAACATATATTTAGAAGAACTGAAAAAACAGTTTATATCCATCAATGTAATGAAACGGTCAAATATTAAACCCGGCAAAATGTGTATCTAGGGTTGTTCAGAGGTGAATACGCCCACTAGCACTCGCAAAAAGAGCTATTCAATGTTATGAATACAATTATTGTGAGCAGTAGCAGGTTAATGCAAGTCTCTAATTGTAAATAAAAAGGCTAAATCACTATATGACCTGAGAAGCTGCAAAAAGTAGGTGAAATAGTATGGGGTCAACAAATCATATGATTATAACAATAAACAATAAAAAGACACATGTTCTAAGTTTTTGCATTAGTTACTTCTTTCTTCGAAACAACATCATGCTTAGTTTCCTGTTGTTCTAAATTATTGAACAACATTTTCCAAGTAAGCTTGCTTTTCTATAATAAAATTTATTTTCTACCTGTTTATTGAAAGGTGGTATGGTTATCAGCTGTTTGAACAGATCAATCAGCCACTGAGCCTTCAGTACAACTGTACTGCGGTGCTTGATTATCATCCCTAGGCCATGGCAAAAACTTATCATGGAGTCAAACTCTTTTGCATTTTCCATGAAACAATCTTTTCTTGCATAGTGCCCAAGTTGTTGCAGATTTCTGTGATAAATCTGTTTGGCCACCAAAGCTTCAATCACCTTTTCAAACAAAAACCACCTAAAGGGCAACAGACTACTTAGAATGTATTATGGCATACAATTAGGTATTGATTTCAGTCAGTCGTGTATGTATTTGTTCTCTTCTAGTGTACATTCATATTTGGCCGTATAGTGTCTTCAACTTTCAAGAATAATCAACATGGTTATTTTTTGTGACAACGTCTCAATTAAGAAAACCCTGCCTTCTCAGATATCAATCACATCTTCTACTCTTTTATAATTATAACATTGTCTCCATGTCAAGAGTTAGAGTTTTTTTGTCTGTACTGAATGGACTGCTGTGTATTTGCACGATCTGACGTTTTAAGAGTTTTATGAACTTTAAAGTACTGGAGGTGAGATAGTTTTGCATTGATATACATTTTCATGCATGTTCAGTTATGCTGAATATGCCGATTATATTCAAAGAAATTTCATTGCTGTCTATTTTGAATAAATTATTGATCCTGAAGTGCTTGAACTGGAGTTATTCCAAATAAATTGCGTTTTTCATTTACCTGACTGGTATTTTCTCACCCATATAAGGCTCCTGCCACAACACCTCCAGGATTGTGTTCTGTAATTCATTTATACCATCTACTTTTCCTTCTTGCCCTGCAGGATAGAGTTAGAAAAGGAATTCAAAGCATTAAGCAACACAGAAACAGATGCTTACAATGAGCATTATTTGTATTTTAATTGTGTGATTGCAGAGATTTTACAGCTGACAACATAGCTAAGATGATTAACTCTTCAAATCCCAATATTTTAAGCCTCTGTTCCTTACTCCAAACTCTGAAATTAATGGATCTGTCAGCAAAAAAGTATAGGACCCAGTATGGTGCTGCCTTAAACTAAGAAGAGTGCAGCTAATGAAAGAAAAAAACATAACTTGCTTTCTTGCTTTCATTACAAGCCTTAACTCATTCTACCAGTCTTTGAAAATTTTACTGAAACACAACACAACCACTGAATGTGAGTCAGATAGTATGAATGCTTGCCAACCAAAATTAATTGTAAAGTGTTTTTAAAACTGATGAATGTCAGACAAGTTTGTGTGCAGCACCCAGTGAAGAAAATCGTGTTTTCTGATTGGCTACCCAAGCCAGTAAGATGGACTCAAGATCGCATACTTTGATCCCACACATCAAAAAAAGTGTGTGGAGCAGACTTGCAAAGTTTGTAACTTTTTGTCAATATCCAGCCATTGTCACCTCACACTTGGGTCAATTATATACAGTCATCAATTACTTTAGAAACATAGAACAAAGGATACAACATAAAGGCAAACATCTTACCTGTTTCATGCTTTTTTCTCTGCTTTCGTCTCTTCTGGATCGATTTCTTAATCAAGTTTAGTCGCTGTAATTTTGTGTTGTCAATGCAGAATAGAGGCCTGACCACATGCCTCTCATATTCCATACCAGAAATTCTCTCCTTAATTTGTTTCTTTATTGCTGCTATGTCTTTGACTGGTTTGTCAGCATGTGTGCCAACGATGAACACGGGGGGGCGGAGGTAGGGCAGTTGTGCATCATCATCTGTGTCATTGGTTGCCAGGGCAACACTATGTACTGTAGCCAACCATGACAGCAAATTTTCCATGTTTGTTTCATTGTTAGGGTTTTCCAATTTCACATCATTTCTCCCTTGTCTCATGCAGGGCTCAGCTGGGGCATCCAAAGGCTTGCTGAGATTGTGCACCAATATGTATAGTGCCCGCTGTGATAGGAAGATAGGATGGCTAGCATAGTACAAGTGCTGCCCTGCAAAGTCCCACACGTCCATTGTAACATAGGGTTCCTCCGTGGATAAAGCACTTTCAGTGGGTTTCCCCTGAGCATATTCCAACCACTGATAAACATGCTCCTGAGTATCAGGCGGTTGAGGAACATCAATCATCACATCAGGCTCAGCTTGCATGTTTTCATCTTTACATTCAGTAGAATGTTCATTGCCACTGTTTGGCAGAATGTGTGTAAAACCTTCATCCTCCTGAACCTGAATAAAGAATTAAATGAAACATTATGCTCACTTAAGTGTATATAATTATGTCATCAAAACTTGATGTTATGAACAGGCTGCTAAATTGTAAAAAATTATGATCACCTCAGTGTAGAATAATTTTAGGGGGGCAAAAAAACTGTTGTGCTACTTCACTGAAGGGGGTATGACAAGATAACTTGGTTTACCAACTGAGTTGAAGATGTAAATTGGTTACTGTAAAGAGTTCTGAAGCTGACATCTCAAGTGTAAGAGCCCTTAGACAGAGAGAAACTTAATTGCACAGATTAAGACATTGAAGAGCAAATCTTCCCACCCTGGAGCTAGTCAACTCAGACCAAGAAATGTTTGTTGAGATTGAAGTTACATGGCATAACATACATTCATTGAAGCTCCTCCATAAGGATTTGATAGTCAAAATGTAACAAAAGTTATCAAAAAATTATGGCATAAGATAATAAAAAATAATTACAATTAAAAATTTATATATAATTGGAGAAAAAATCCCAAATTTCCTTTAACTTGAGTGAAGACATCACTGAAAAAGCAATTGAAGAATGGAAAAATCAAAAGATGCCCCTCATTTTTATGGTAAAAGTTTTGCATGTATGCCTTTTTCTTTCGAGAAACATCTGCTCCACGCATTTTGTCTGCCACAATCTTTGCTAAATCTTTTGAACATTCCAATAGTCCTGGTTTACTCTCCCTGCTCAACTGCCAGTTCTTGACAGCTTGGTCAACATCAATTTCACATTTTGAAGGATCCACTTCAATCCCCTCAGTACTCTGTTCTTTAGGGTCAAATGGAAGGCCTAAAAGACTCTTCTTTAGACTGGTTTTACCGGCATGATCCTGACCAACCAGTATAATACGCCCACGGTAAACTTTTACATATCCATCTTTTAAAGCCTCTTCATAAGCTCTTTTAGAGTCTAATTAAAAAAAAAAAAAAGTTGTCATGATTGAGCCAAAAGAAAAAGTCTAATCAGAGGAAGTTGTAATAATAAGAAACCTAAACAAAAAGAAATTTTTGTTTTAATAAGTTATAAAAACAATCTGAAACAAGCTAAGAAGTAGGTAAGTCAATTTAACTATGTGTCTACTATGTGTAAATTTAAAAACTATCATTGTATATACATACAAGAGTCATTGCATTGGTGGGTTTGGTTTAATATACACATGACTATTATAAACTGACTCAATGAAATGAAACATTAAGAGTTTGATTAAAATGTGAGTGATCAAACTAAAAGTTAAGGCAATAACTGATGTCAATTCTGCCAAATGGTGTCTGGAAAACAGAGAGAAAAATCACATATTCCCAAAAGGTAACAACTGATAGATTTTAAAATATTACAAGGCCAGCATAAATTATGGTGTAACAATTATCAAAATTACTACTGACCACTTAAGACAAAAGTTTTATTCCCAATAACCTAAACTCTCGTTTTAAAATCATATCAGTCCATCAATTCTGTATGATAAGCTAAATGTTGTTACATTCTTAATAACTTCCAATAAAATAAAGCAAAAATTACAGTTACAACTATTCCAAGATAAGAAATGATTTGTAATAAACTTAATTCTTCCTTAATTAAAATCAAATAAACAGAAAGCAAAAATACAACAGCAATTCCTACAACTGTGAAATGATTTGCAATAAACTTCTTAAATTCCAATCAACTAGAAAGCAAAAATTACAACTTACAATAATCCCTTACTGTAAAATGATTTGTAATAAACTTTATCCCTCCTCAATTCCCTACCAAATTATAGTACACTGTAGTTCAACTTAAATTTCAATGTCAGCCAAGTTGTTAAAATAAACCTTTCAAAATATAACCAAAACTTCCAGTACAAATGTCATGTATTTCTAAAGTGATGCAAACTTTGTTCAATCATACAGTATAACTGTATGCTGAAGATTATGGGAATTTAAGGATACATCACTGTTTGGAAAATGGGGGGGGTTAATTGGGTAAGCTTGCATAGAAAACGAGATAACAAATAGGTCAACAATTTTAATGCAAACCTCTGCTGATGCAATTGTAAATTGTTGGCAAAGAGATGCCCATTACACAATGTCCTATTTAGTGGAATAAGAACAACTCATATAAACCTTGCAAGAAATGCTTTCGTGCAGCTAGGTAATCCTCCCTCTGGATAGTTGTCATCAGTTTCAGCTCAGTCAGGTCAAACTTCTTCAGAATGTCCTCTGTCACAAGATATTTCTGTGCCATGTCATTCAAGTGACCTGTGCAATAGTCATCCCACAAGGCATCCAGTATCTCCAGTGAAGTACACAGTACTGTTAATATCAAACTTCCTGGCTGGGAATCAACAAGTAGCACTTTGCGCACATCTGTTAAATACTGTAGAAAGCCATTTAGTTCATGTGGTTTAGTTGGGTCAACTACCTTGAAGCACTTGTGTGCAATGGAATTCAAAACTGCTTGTGTGCTGGGTGCACCATGACTTTCAACAATTGCTCCCTCAAAGCCCTCAGCACCTCCTGCTTGAGATAGGCTGGTGGATGTAGACAGTTCCACTGCCTTACGCTTACCTGCTCTTACTACTGTCTCCAGGCTTTCTGGTTGGGCACCCTGTGAGCCCAAAACTGTTCTTCCTGAAGTTCCAGTTGCTACCAGCTCCTCACCACCTTCTTGGATACCTTGACTTGATATAGCCACGGTTCCTGAAGCTCCACTTTGTGGATTAGGGTCTGGAATGGCCTCACAATCAATCCGCACTCGAAGTTTAACTGTGAGAGGATTAAGTCTCATTTACTAGTCAGCAACTAAGCATTTACCGAAAAAAAAAAAAGTCCCCTGCACAGTGTTGTAAAGCGCATTAGAGCATTCCATGAAAATGCACTATAGAAATCGATACATTATTAATTTTTATTATAATTATTATTAAAAAGGCCATTGATGAGTGGTCCTGAGGCAGCTAGCCAACTAACCTACTAAGAAACTTAACTGACATTGATTTGGGCTTTAAAAATATATGCTGCCATTCCTGTTAAATTAAATATAAGTGCATGTATATGGTGCACTGTACAGGATATACATATATATATATTCTTGAACTTGATTTGAATGTATTTCAAAGAGTGCTCAACTCTTAGAGGAGCATTGATCATTATAACAAACTGGTTCAAGACTTCAGAGGTAGTTCATCGAATATAATGAATTGAAGACTTCATCAGCTATTAAAGTGCTCAATAGGTAACCAAGAGCAAAGTACCTATATAATTCTTGTAGCTATTTCGCCGACTGTGTTTGGAAAAAGTTTAAATTTCCAAGTTCTAGTGTTGCTTGCACGGTTCGAGGCCAACGATGATAAACGGCCCGTTGTATTAAAAAAAAATAATATAAATTTATATAATTTAATATATAATATATAATATATATATAATATAATGAATTTAAAGGAAAAAGATAGGCAGGAAAAAAAACAACAAGCTGACCTCCAGCTGAGGAATTGGGTTGCCCTCCCACTTTCAACTGATCTTTGAATCCTTGAACTACATCTTGAGCCACCTTTTGAGTTGCAGTTTTTACTTCCTCTCCAAGCTGATCTTTGATACCTTGGGCTTCATATTGAAGTTCTTGTCTTAAGCACTTCCAGGGTTGTCATTAGAAAATGTAATAGGTGTCTGATCTAAACTGAGTAGGCGGCTGAAGTAAATTGTGCTTGCGGAGCAAGCACAGCGTGTTGCTATGCAACACGCCTCTCTAGGGGGGCCCGAGGGCATGTTCCCCCGAAAAATTTTGAATTGCGAAACTCTCTGTGACGTACTTTCCAGCATTCTGGGGCATATTTAAGTAGCATTTTTAGCCACACATTGATGTTAAAATCAGTTCAAAAATATGTACAAACGTGGAAAGTTTCTTTCCTTAATTCCACCACTTTCTTTTTCTGATGAAACGTTGGTGTTCTCGGTCACAATTTCTAGAAGCAATAAATGAATGAAGATTCGTTTTCTTCATGAACTTCTTCGACAACGAAAATGCTTCAGCCTTCTATTCTCATAACGTTTTCTTTCATTGCGTTTTTGTCTTGTTTTGTTTTTGTTTCTGTTTTTGTTTTTGTTTTTTGTTTTGTCCATAGAATCTGGTTTATAAATTTGGTTCATCGTGTTGCAATTCAATTCCCCCTTTTTCGCTGTGAAAACCCCCTGGATTCAAGCTCTACTTCCGAATTTAAAATAGGCGTATGTTTTGTCTATCAAAGTATTTCCTCTTATCTCTAAACATCACAACTGATAAACATCTGGAAATCACCCGCCGAATGCAACGAGCTTTGCAAATCACGATGACATGAAACATTTGACCTTTTAAATCCATAACAAGGACTCGAAAAGGTCCATAAATTTTAAGAAAGTTAAATTGTAGGTATTTTAATTCAATTGATTTGGTGAACAATTGCTAACGTCGCGAAATCTTAAAAAAAAACAATCTGGCGGCAACTTTGACGGCAACTTTGACGGCCACGTATGGTTGGAACGAAATTTACAATGATCGAAGAACTTTGTCGAAATCGTAAACAAAATGAAGAAATTTTCCCTCAAAATGTCTCCGTCGGATAACGTAAAACATGCTCTTTTCTGCGGGTCTAAAGCAGCAATTAATGAAAGTCTAGCTGTCCCGAACTCAAGAGAACATCTTTCTGTGATTATTTAGCGTTATAGCGGTACGTGTTTACGGCAAATTAAGGCGAATCTTCCTGCCTTTGTAATTATTTAGAGTGGAATGAACACAACTGATTCAGCAAGGTGAAATAGATCTTGATAAACTTCCTTTTCCAACGCTCTTAAAGCTCTTTTGAAAGTATGTAGTTGATCGGCAATAATTTGCCATTATATTTAAATGAGATATATCTGTGTTATTAAATGCCTCGGTGAGCTTCGTAATTATGATATTTGACAGCAATCGAAACTCTTTCTTACCTTGGTGGCCCGGCCTCGTTTTCGCTAGATTTCGTCTTCTTCGATTGACCTGAAAAGTAATCTTGAAGAGATCGCTTTCTTCGCTGGCCATCCATTTTCGATTTTCGAAGCATCAACGCACGTGTGAATTGCGATCAGTTTCGTGCTTCGCTAAGTCACGCATTTCATGTTACTCGTTAGTTAGCTGTACCACTGATAGTTTTTGTACAGTATTTCCTGTATAGGTTTTTAGGTTTTTCTGTCTTCCATAACATCAGGAGTATACAAGAGAATGATCACTAAACTAAGCTTCAGATTTACAAAAAGAAAGATTTCTTGGGAAGACAGATCTCAATATTACAAAAATTCTTTCGCTCCGACGGAGGGCTAAAGCTCGAAACGTCAGCTTTTGTAATCGTTACGGTGGCCAATTTACCATTACAACTTTGTGGATATATCCAAATTATTACAAAAATTCTGCTTCACAAAGTAGCCGGCGCAAAATGGTCTGACAGCCGGCGGATTTCCGCCGCCTACCGGCTTCTAATGACAACCCTGTGTGGATTGGAGAAATGGTTCTTGAAAAGAAGAACGCAGGTATGATCGATTTTTTAAGCACAGATTTCCAGCCTCTGATCTATCTTTGCAAGTTTTCTCCTCTATTTTACCTGATCTAAGAATTAAATGGGCCGTTATCAGTGTTGAGAAAGGTAGCCCTGATAGTTTGTCTCCAGTTTCAAATATAAGTGAAAGAATCTTTATCAAGATAAAATTAGTTTTGAAGTTTATTCTTTTCTGTTTTCTCTCGGTTAAGTATTGATCAACAAACATTTATTTGTTATGTTATGTTATTGTCCTAATCCTCCATGACGTCTTTTTCTTCAGGGTTTATCTTCAAATCTGGCTGCTAGATCACAAGGTGAAGCAGGTGAAATTGATCCAATGAAGTCTGACGCGTCATTGAAGGTGACTCTCCTGGGCAGTGAGTGAAGTTCATCAATGGGAGGCTTGTCCACCATAAACAGACAGCTTGCCATTCTGTTGGCCAAACATGCGCAAGTGGATGTCACTCTCCTTGTCCCGCAGTTTGCCTGTTCTGAAGAAGACAAGAGAACTGCAAGAAGCCTCAATGTTTCCATCAGGGAAGCAGAGAAACTTACAGGCTACAGTGACCCTCTTGACTGGTTGAGTTTCCCACCAAGAGACCTCGTCATTGACTTTGTACTGGGTCATGGTGCTAAGCTTGGTAAGCAAGCCCAAGTAATCAGAAAGTACCACAGTTGCAAGTGGATTCAGGTTGTGCACACTGCACCTGAAGAACTTGGAATGCACAAAAACTATCCTGAGGCTATTTCTAAAGGTGAAGAGAAGAACACAACTGAAGTGGAGTTGTGTAAGTTGGCAGATGCTGTGGTAGCAGTTGGACCAAAGTTGACAAAGGCTTACTCTTCCTACCTGCGCTCATGCGAGAAACACCAAGATATAATTCAACTGACGCCAAGCACGTTCAGTGAGTTTTCCTATGTGAAACAAGCTGCAGTTGACGTGGACAAGTTTAAGGTTCTAACGTTTGGCCGTGGTGATCCAGAGGACTTCAGCCTGAAGGGCTACGATATCTCTGCCAGAGCAATAGTTGAACTGAAAGACAGATCTTACCATCTGATCTTCGTGGGTGCAGCTGACGATAAACAGGATGAGGCTGCAGCGAATTTGCTGAAGAGTGGAATTGATAAAACGCAGCTGTCTGTGAGGAAGTTCGTGCAGAGTAAAGAGAAATTGAAAGAATTATTTTGTGAAGTTGATCTTTGCATAATGCCCTCAAGAACCGAAGGGTTTGGATTGACAGCATTAGAAGCTTTGTCTGCTGGTCTTCCCATTCTTGTCAGTCGCAACTCAGGATTTGGTGAGGCATTGTGCACTGTACCAGCAGGGAAATCAGTTGTGGTGGAGTCTGAGGACCCTAAGGACTGGTGTCCGAGAGAAGGAAAGATCAGACCGACTTCAGAAGACTCAGCAACTAAGGAGTTCCTATGAAGAGAAGTTCAGCTGGGAGAAACAGTGTGACGTTCTTGTGGAAAAGATGTGGGACATTGTTCATGGTGAGAATATTTTGAATATTCTTCAAAAAGTGTTTTTGATGGCTACTCGGCGTTCAGTCTCTTTTAAAGCGTCATGGAAAGCAGGGACACCTTCTATTCAAAAATGTGTTAAACCTGAATAGTCTGAATAGAAATCAGCTGTTTTATCGTCTTCTTGATTGGTGCAATATTGAAAAAGGTTTCTTTCTATTTGTTTAGCCTCTAAAAGACAAGACACAGGTTTCAGAACTCAGGAGGCCGGAAATGTAGATACGCCAACCGAACAACTAACAGTTGATTCATTAGTGACTCCAAGTAAGTACCAAAATATTAATAATACATGGTAAGTGACATCCGCAAACAATTAGAGACAGGTTACAGGTAGATCTAACATTTCTACTTTCCCTAACGTTGATCTCTCGGCCAATTACGTTTTTCGAAAATGGTACTTCTGATAATGTTTCGCACGAGGGATTCATGTCAAGATTTATAGCTCTGCTTTCATCGGTTGTAATCCAAAGACATGTTTACATAAATTTAAATTTCTTTTACTTCCGATCAGGACGGACGGCTTGGTGTAATTTTTTTCAGTCAGGGCAAGTTTTTCTCCCATTTCACCAGGAAACAAACATAAATTGCCAAAAACAGGGAGACTTGGAGCGTTTTTTTGCTCGTTGTCAAAGCGAAGCCAAATTGTAAATGCCGTTCCTATAAAAACACTTTTACGTACCGGCTTTTCAGAATAGAGTGGTCATCCGACACAGGTAGAGGAAAATACATTTGGGTAGAGGAAATACATTTGGGCCAGTTCATTTCTATTAAATCTAACCCTAACCGCTGTGTTACGCAAGCAGTGGGCCATTTGTATTCTTTCTAAGAGGTTTCTTTTCGTTAAATAATTGTCTTTCCACTGCAAGCTTTTGGCCCTCTTGACACTGTTCACAAAAATAAATATTCAGATAAAAGACTCAGCTCATTTCAGTATAGTTTAGAACGCAGCTTTGGTTTACAGTTTTGTTAAACAACGGCTCTTTTCTCTCTTTAAATGACGTGCCCTCGGGTTCTTTTCCCAGTTACACATGTATGTCAGAGTGTAGACCTTTCCGTGATTATTTTCTTTTCTGCTTCTTCACTCTTGATTATCATTGTATTCATTGGCCCATAAAAAGTCAATTGACCTCCATTTTATCGCTTTAAGGCTCAGTTGTTCGCCAAAACACCGGTTGTTTGGTGGTTGAAGCCCTTTCTTCCCTTTTGTTTTACCGTTCAAGTTTCTCTTACTAGACTGGAAATTGATATTTTTCAGCTGACGATTGTTTCGTTTCTTTCGTGCTGTTAGAATAATAAAAGCTTTGTCTCTTCCAGGCTCTCTCGACCGAATCATCCACAAACTTCAGCAGATGCACATTAATGCAAGCAAAGTCAAGAGCAAAACAGATCTATCATTGGGACTGAAGAATAGTGCATCGGCCAAGGGCTTCAGAATATCTGACAATCAGGGATCAGGAAATTGTATGTTCTATGCCTTGTCAGAACAACTGGAAATAGTTAAAGGAATCAAAATCCCACATGGCAGATTAAGACAAACCTTGGTCCAGTACCTCAGAAGTAACTCAAAGCTAGTAAGTTGATGTTCGTATGTCTAACAGAGTATGTCACGTGCTGTTCTTTTGAGGTTAAAGGTGTGTACGGGTCAACACCACCAGAGCCTATCCCAGTGTTCACTGCATAACTTTATTATTTAAGAAGCCGCACAATGATGTTGGTTACAGTTGAATCCATTTGTTACTTAACGTGGCCTCCGAAGAAGCAGACTTGTATGGTTTTAGTCTTTTGAATATTGTGGTTTAATAAATGCCCCCCTTAAACGTCCGTGAGATAACACTAAACAGAATTCCAGTTGTTCTCTAGATGATGGATCTTACCTGTTGTTTTTCTGCTTTTTGGGAATCCTTGTTGTTCTACAATAAATTGCTAATAAAAGGTCGTCTCGTATCATTCTTTAAAAAATTACTCCATGACTCGTACCCCACGCGCTCAAGTTGCTATCAAAAATCCTCTTTTAAGTTTGTTTCTTTAACTGATTTTTTTACAGCCGGATGGAACAGACCTATTTAACTTTGTCCATGGACATCAAACATGGACTGAATATTTAACACACATGGAACAAGATGGCGCTTGGGGTGATCACGTGATTTTATGTGCCGCAGCAAACTACTATGAAACGTGCATTCGTGTGATCAGCAGTCTACCCCATAGCAATGATGTAATGATTACGCCACATTGTCCAGTTGACGAAAGCAAAGCACTTGTGCTGGGACATACTCATGAGGTGCACTATGTCAGCCTTCAACCCGCTCAAGGTACAGCTCATTACAGCACAGTTAGTAATTGTAGTCTTAGTTCCATGACAGTTTATTTCGTTTAAAGAGTTACATAGAATGATAAATCTTCCTCTTAACTCTTAGATGACAGTAAATTCAGGCTTTAACGTCAAGGCTTTTTCTCCATTTTCCTATCCTTTCTCTTTCTTTGCTTATTTAACATACGTCATGACGTGGGTGGTTTTCATAAACTTCTTTCCAGTACTAATTGACGGTTAATCGCCCGGTAGATTGAAACGGCATTTCATGCAGTTTTTTCTCCTTTGCTTTCTAATCGTTCTGTTATGTTTGTTGTTTTTACAGGTTAAAAGACACGCTATCTACACAGTCATTATACTCGGCCCAGATCTCTGTAAAAAAAACCCCGGCCGAGTGAAGATGTCTCCAAACGTTTGCCGTTGGGCAAAAGAAGAAACAAAGTCTTTCAGAAGTTTAAAAGTTTTCTTTTCGGAAGTAGTCTCTCTCGATAAGTTGAGTAGTTGTCACGGTGCATATAATTCTCTAAAAACAGAAAATCATCAAGATAAGACAATTCACGGAAAAATTTGTAAATAAATTTCAATGTTTAAAGTGAAGGTTTGAAACATTTTGTTGGTGAAGTAGATTTATTTTCTAAATACTTGCTGTGCTTGTATACGCATCTTGTAAACCCAGCTAGAGCAGTTAGTGCTCACAAATCACAGAAATATCTAACAAATATGCTTTTTATGACTCGATTTAGGGATACTAGCGTTTCTTTTCTCCTAGCACTCCCCTCAATGCAGCTTTGTTAATACTTATTCTAAATTTCCGATAAAAAGAATCCGAGAATATCTGCAGCTGTTTTAGACAGCACCCGTGATCATAGCCACACCGTTGACTGGGTATGGGAGATGGGCGGGGACGGGGAGGGAAGATAAGAAATTTTATACGGAGATTTATCGAATGTACAAGTGATAGTTTATTGACAGCGAAAGTAAGTAAGTGCACCCCTCCCCCCTAATTATTTCCTCTCCTACTCTCCCCTTCCCCCTTCAGTTGGAGCGACCCTTTAAGGCAAACAATTGGTGAAAAACTGTCGATGGGGATAGCAATGATTAGGAAGAGAATTTTAGCGTTACCCGTATAAAATGGCCACAATGTCAACGTTAGCCGTGAAAGTCATCTTCCCGAGGAGGCCTTCATTTGATTGTCGCATCTGTAGTAAAAGGCAAGATCAGTGACCGTGACTTTCTATTTATTGACCCGCGATTGAATTGACTATTCAAGCTTCAAAAGCCAGACCTTGTAGAACCTCTCTTTTGAGCCATTTGCTTTAAGTGCCTCCATATTAAAAGATAAACCACCATTATTCCACTGGAAAGACTTTATGCCTCCGGTTCAAATTCCCTTCCCCACCTTGGTAAGGTTCAAAGGACGACAGTCAAAGGCCCGTGGGTTCCCCAGATGTGAAACTGCGAATTAATCGGTGTACAACGTCACTGACACCGATTTAACATTTTTTGAACTTGAAAATCTAAAAAAAGAATGTCAATTAGTACGCCAAGTAAAATAATTCGATTGAGTTAATAACCACACCTACATAAAAGAAGACAAACTCGTGATTATTAGTGACTCTCTACAATGAATTTCGAGCAGAAAAACGCAAACACGAGGTAAAAAGGTTGCAAGGAGATCTATTTTCAATCAAAAAAACTCGGTGAGAAAGAAAATTTTGATGAAAATACCTTGAGCTTGAAGGTTATAACAACTTACTATGGCAAGACAGAGTTATGGTAAATCCGAGCGTTCTGATTAGTTCTCACTTGCTCGGGATTTTACCGTACGGACCTTTCCGCGGAAGCGATCATAAGCCGTGTACTTTTGTTCGCGAAAGCCGGAAAATCAAAAATTAATAAAATTGTCTTCCCGAGTGTCACATAATAAAATATTTTAGTAACATCACTTGCTCAAACTGTATTGGCCCTAGGTCGTTTCTCTACGGATCTGGCTACACTCGTTCCGCACTGCCATGATTTCGAGCCAGTAATATCCAGTACGGCCATCACGCTAAGTTAGTAAGAAGTTATTCTTTGTGGCAACAGCCTGTTTGTCTTCCTTAACACAGTTTCCGTAATAAAGAAGGCTGCCTCATGAAGTCTCTGCAAGTGAGGGGGGGGGGGGTGGAAGGGGGGACAAAGGGTTCCGAGTCTCCCGCTTCCCGTGCCACATTCTCCTGTCTCCCGTACTTTTGTGCCCCTTAGCGTCCCGACTCCCGCCCTTCATTGTGTTGCTCCCGTCTTAAGATTAATCAAGAGGATCAGAAACTCGGGTTCAACTTTGAAACTGTGCCAAACCTTCATATTCTTGTTCATTTTCTGGCCTTTGTTTTGGCGGGGGATCATTGGTTCCCGATGAAACTTACTACAGGTCTGTTTTGTTAATTAAACTAAGTTTCACTAATCGGGTTATCACAGTTTGATCGTCGCTTCTGACATCTCGTTATAGAGACGTAAGTCTGAGTTCACTGTGTGATGTAATAGCTATTGCCATTTGAAAATCAAACAAAAAAGTCGAGAGGCAGACGTAACGTTTCGAGTTTGCTTCTCATCTGTTCGTGCTTGCTTTCCCTTTTTGACGTAAGTAACTAGTCTTAGCTAGTACATCAATTGTTCAACCGCCCGTTTGCATTTTGAACGTTCAGTTTGAGTGCTAGTGAAGCATGATTGTACAGTCTTGTTCGAATGATTATCAGATTTCTTCGATACGTTGCAATCTTCTTTAAACCTCTGCGGAAAGTTTTAAGGTTAGACTGAAGTCCAGCTTCCATGCGCCGGGGAGGCCGCACTGGCCTCTTCTTACTCCAAGTTTTGGTTACAGCCTCTTCTTCCTTCGAGTCAAGATAACATTCTTGATTTTCTTCAGTTTCATTTGGTTCCAAATCACATTCACCTCGGCAGTCTGAAAGGATCTGGCAAAATCTTTCTCCAGTTAGCTCTAAACGACCATTGAATAATAGTATCGCATCTTTACCAATTTCACAATTAACGTTGCTTTTCTTGCATTTTGCTCTCACTTCCCGCCGACATGTAGATACCGCTTCCAGCCCCCTGTTCTCCCACTTCTCTCCCTCTCTCGCCCCCTGTTCTCTCGAGCTCCCGCTCCCCTGTCCTCCTCCACCTGCAAGGAAACCACAAATTTAAAAAAAATCTTGAACAACGTGCAGTGCCTTTTTGGCACTTTAACTAGACCGGGCCTCTGTAACATTTTGGAAAACTTCCTCCAAAGAATAATTCTCAGAAAAGAAAACCTGAAAAATGTAATAAAACTAGCCTGAAAAAAAGCCTAATTCTGCTATCAGCCTAGCGCGTTATTCCTTTAGTATGACTGGATAACGCTTCTAGAATGCTCCGCATTTTTGTGACACTCTCCTTCATCCAACGCCTAAAGAACAGTGATGCCTGGAACGGGCGATCTGGTCCGATCGCTGGAGGGTGTGTTAAGAATTGGCGCTCGATCTGAAATTAAATCTGATCTACTATCGCCTCAACATTGGTATTGCTGACAGCCTCTAGGTGTTCACAAATGACTTTACACCACGACATTAGGTATCAAAAGCTTAATCTTTTTCTCGACCCAGCTGTTTTAGTTTGCGAAAAGTTTCTAGCCTAACCAACGCCTGAAAAGATTGATTTCCATTTCCGTGAGTATTGTAACTAAAACTCTCAATTGGGAAGAACTCTCTTAATTCAACTAAGATTCTTTGTTTGTATTAGTTCACCTTGGTATTCTTCTCTCAGTCATTTTGTACTTTACCTCTGTTTCGTCTTTACTCTGACTTTTGACCCTTTCCCTAATCTTCTTTTTTTTTTTTTTCATAATTTTTACCTCTCTTTCCTTTGCTCTGCTGTAGCAATTTTTTGTGTGTGTGTTTTGCTTATTAGCTCTTACTAATAATCTTACTTAATCTCTGTCTGCATGAGATTCCTGCTGCGAAGTTAGCTAGTCTCATAGCGATGACTTATTGATAAGAAAAATTATCACATTGACAAGTTTGTTAAAAACCTTATTCACGGATATTCATGGCCGCAGAATTACAAGATGGGAACAAGATTGAAATAATTTCAGCATTGGGTGACAAACGCTTGAGAGTGTTTCATCTACACTAGCGTCAGATTGTTTCCCGTCTTCAACGTTTTTGGCAAGGAACATTTGATGTACCGGTATAAATGATTGACTTGTCCTCTTTCAGTTCCACAATGAAACTCAATCTTACCCTAGAACTTTCTTAAAACCTAAATATGCGGTGGTCCATAAGGGACATGCCACATTTTTTTTGATCGCGCGATAAATGATAGATTATTGCGCAATAAATGGAAATTATCGCGCGATGTATGGAAGTTTTCTCGTGATAGATGGACGTTATCGCGCGATAAATGTTAACTTATCGCGCGATAATTTTTAATTTATTATTATCGCGCAATAATTTATATTATTACCGGGCGATAATATTTATTATCGGGCGATAATTAATCATTTATCGCGCGATCATGGGAAACTTGTTAGGTCACGTAATCGGCTGTCACGCACGATGTTTTCTTGGACGACAGTGGCTGCCGCAGTTCAGGAGGTATGTTTTGAGGTCAACAGTTCGTTTTATTTACGTAAAAAGACCATTTAGCAGTACGTTGCAATACTGCGACACATAGCTCTGTCAATCAGTACAGTAAACCTTGATGTTGCGAAATCTTACGAGACGCTTTCAGGGATGGCTGTCAGTGTCTGAGAACAAGAGTGGATTATCTAATCTTTCTGATTACATAGCAGGTTTGCAAATTTCTAGAGGGTAGATGTGTCGACAAGAGCGTTGTTGTCAGGTTTAAAAAGCCTTTATTAATAATGAAATTAGCCTGCTTTAAAAAATTACTGGTTAGCTATAAAATGTATTCAGTCTAATTTTCATCTGATAGACCGCGATCCGAGCCCGTGGAAATGTTTAT
This sequence comes from Stylophora pistillata, assembly GCF_964205215.1. Classification (NCBI taxonomy): domain Eukaryota; kingdom Metazoa; phylum Cnidaria; class Anthozoa; order Scleractinia; family Pocilloporidae; genus Stylophora; species Stylophora pistillata. The sequence continues at coordinate 53,598,905 of NC_142520.1, read as the reverse complement.
TATTGATTTATATTTTGTGATAACTTTTTGATGATTGCATGACTTATACTGTTATGAGATACAAAGAAATATATGAAGTTCATATATTTTGAACTGCGGTATTAGATACGTATGATGCACGATAGATAGCGCTATTTAAGCAATAGCGAAAATCAGACCTGAAAAAAATCAGGCCTGTACGGGACTCGAACCACTGACCTCTGCGATATCGTGCATCATACTTATACTGTTGTGTTACACTAAAACCTTGAAATAAACTTTCATCAGTTTGCTTATCCTCCAGTCTATACTATATGCCCTCCAGTCTATACTATATGCCCTTCAGTCTATACCATATGCCCTCCAGTCTATACTATATGCCCTCCAGTCTATACCATATGCCCTCCAGTCTATACTATATGCCCTCCAGTCTATACCATATGCCCTCTAAATTTCATTGTCATTGTCAAGAAACTTTTATCCCCTGAAAATGCATATTCGCACCCTGACCTCAAAAACCGTTGTATTCCCGCGACATATACAATTTCTGTTCACGCATCTGCACGCACTATCCTTGGGACTCCACCAATTTGACGAATATAGTCTGTAAAAGTTGTTTATACGGCCAACTTCTAACCAAAGAATACGTCGGCCCCATGTATGCAAAACCCAAATGGTTTGAGCTTGCCGTAACCACCTATATGCCAAATGTAGTTGGGTCCTTTGCCATGGTATTCTCTTCTTCGTAATCGCTTTGATGATCGTGACTGTACGCCAGCAGGATCCAATTCTTTACTTAAAACTCGTACGGTCTCCGTCTGGACAACAAGACTATATTCAATTCTTAATCGCTGGTGCATTTGGCGATAACCAATACTGCCCCCACTTCCTCCAAGTTCAGTTTCGATCGCATTTAAGATTTTCTTCATGTCACTATGGTCTTTTCTTCTACTGAAGACCCTGACGCCTAAGCACTCGTTTCAGCTGGCGCAAGCTTATTTCAATTCCACGAAAAAAAAAAAAAAAAAAAAAGAAAATCGAGGATCTCTGAGTTAGCCAGATCGAGAGAAAAGTAGTGATTAATTATATCGTTCCTCTGGAAAGTATTAGGCAAGCCATTGCCGACGTAAGGCGGTAAATGACAGCGCTGGATAAATGGATTATTCCAAAAGGTAAAAGTCCATTTAAAGAATGCCTCAACAACGCCATCTTACTGTGTTTACTGCGTGACTAATTTCACGCACACGCTGAGTGCGAAATATCGCGCGATAAAATTGAATTTATGACGCGATAATTTCCATTTATCGCGCGATAATTTATCATTTATCGCGCGATAATCTCCGTTTATCGCGCCATTTTATCGCGCGATATTTTGATTTTATCGCGCGATAAAAGAAAATGTGTCATGTCCCCCTGTGCGCCACCGTATAAATGTGTTCGAATATGCTAACAAAAATAGACGCCCACCGCTAGCTTACGGAATGTGATATTGTAAACAATTTTGCCATGGGAAATAGATGAGAATTTGAAACGAAAGCAGGGATAAAAACCAATCAGTCGTCGTTAACTATGCAAGGCTATTGTATTGATTTCCTGATCGAACACGGTGTTAACTACTAAAATGTGCTTGGAATTCCGGAGTTAACCACAGGGTGCCTTAATAGTATGGGACTCAAGTCACGGAACTATGCGAATTTCGGATAGACGCCTGTCTAGTATTGCGGGCTCCGTTAAAAGAAAGTCTCAAAAACACTATTTGGTGTCCGCTAGAGAATTGGGTTCCCTAGTGGGTAAGATTATTTCCGCCGGTGCAGCGTTTGGGAGCATATCCAGAATTATGACCAGATATTGCTCAATAGCTGTCGCAGCAGCGCAGGATTGAGATTCGAAGTTTACTTTAGATGAGTATTGTGTAAGAGAAATTGAGTTTTGGGAAACCAATTTAGACAGACGGAATTTGAAAAGTATTGCAGTAAATGGTTTGAACCCGGGGGTAACATGTGAAGGTGTAGTCTGATCGTCCGGGTGAGTGTAGTCCTGAGAAGGACTGTTGTCGGTGGTAGTGACTGACGTTTCGACAACCTGTGCGGAAGTCATCATCAGAGTCAAGTGAATGATTGTTTTCAGTAGAATGTTCTTATTCCAGTTCGTGTGAAATGATCGGTTGGTTTTGCCGTGATGTTATTGGCTGTAAGACTCAAGTGACGTAAGTCGGTCGTGATTGGTCTGTTTCGATCTGTCGGTAAAGTTAGGTCGTTCTTTTTCGGTCGTTTGTGATGTTTATGTCGTGAATGAGTCGTTTGTATGGAGCGGGTAGTTGTTGACATCTGTTTAGGGGAGTCTGTTCTAAGTTAGTAAACCAGCTTTCCAGAGTCAGTCGTTGAAAATAGTCAGTGCTGTAGGTTAGGCGTTGCGTAGAGTCCCAGTCAATGTTGTGGTTGGTAAGTCGATGGTGTTCAGCAATGTGATTGCTGACATCACCTTTCCTCGTCGCCCGTCTGTGTTCAGTCAGTCTTGTTGTGAGGTTTCTGCCAGTCTCACCGATGTAGGAGGCTTGGCAGTCGGAACAATTGATCTTATAAATCGTTCCCTGTCTGTTCCTCGGTTCGTCTTTGTCTTTAACGTTGGTTAGTAACTTACTAACTTTGGTTTTTGGAAGTTTTCAGAACTTACATTATAAGAAATGTGTGTAGACCGTAAGGAGAAATGATTTGGAAATCTTGATAATGATAGGGTTAAAAGTGAAATTTGGAGTCCTGGAAAAATCAATCTGAGCCTGGAGAAGTCGTGGAAAAATCCTTAAAAGTTGTTTCTGAAAAAGGGTATGAACCCTGAGTAAAGAAATTAGAATTCCCATTATTTTTTTTTTTTTTTTTTTGACAATCCTTTCTGGAGCTAACTGTGTTTTCCCTATTGATGAGGTACTCACCTCTCTCCACTATGCTGTGGTTTAATTGACTCGTAATCCTTGTGTCACAAGTAGCTTAACCCTTTTTATAACCCCTAAGATTGACTAACATCTAATTTCTCCTTACAATATCACCCCTGAGTCTCACATTAAGGTCAGGAGAATATAGGAAATGATCATCAAATAAAGAAGCTCTTGATTGTTAATTAAATTCTCTTACTCAGCACCTTAAGAAATGTTTAGAGAAAAGTATGGAGAATATGCTTACTGATGTCAGGGGATGACGTGTGTAGACCGTAAGGAGAAATGATTTGGAAATCTTGATAATGAAAGGGTTAAAAGTGAAATTTGGAGTCCTGGAAAAATCAATCTGAGCCTGGAGAAATCCCGGAAATCCTACTCTAAACGAATTCAACCTGAAGTAGTAAGGTCTTTTTTGGGAACATGTTATGTCTTACATGCTGAAGAAACCATTAAGATGGTTTTTTTTTGTTTTTTCGTTACAAGATTCTGATCAATCTAGTGAAGTTTGTACATCACAAAAATCTTTACAACAGAAAAATTATGGTAAGACAGACTGAATTCACTGCTTTAAGTTTTTTGCCATGTTAGCTTACCTCCGGCCTTGAACACTGATTGATATAATTGGACCATTACACGCTTCTGGTTGGAATCATTGTTCTTTGCTTACAGTGTGATTGATTGATTTTGTACAGAGATCCCAGTAAAAGACCGTATCAGTAGTGGTTCTATAGAAATTATTTCTCTTTTTTTTTTTTTTTGCAGTAAAACAAGGCACACCAACAGATAATGAATTGGAACAATTAGCCTCTCAAATTGGTGAAAAGTGGATAAGGCTTGGGCGTCGCCTCAAGGTCGAGGATGCAAAACTAGAGGATATAGGACAAAGACGAGAGGGTCTGGACGAGAGAGCATATCACATGTTAAAACACTGGAAACAGAAGAAAGGTTGCAGAGCAACTTTCCAAGTTTTGAATGCTGCATTACAGGACGAACTTGTACAGCGCAAAGACCTAGCTGAAAATTTTTGTTACCACCAAGGTAATTATTTTCAAGAATGTCGCTTAGTTCAAAATTGTTATTATGAATTATTTTAAATTACTGTTTTTATTGCCTGGCATGGAGTCGCTTAGGAAGCAGTCTCAGAAATTTCCATAATTATGCGCTCACTGAGAGCTGCATAAATTATCTTCAACTTGGCAACCAGTGCTAGTGCGTATGAGTAATAAGATGTTACTTCCTGATTTAACTTCCAGGTAAGCTAACGATTTCGTAGCGTTACGAAACGTAAATTATTGTAACGTACCGTCACGTTATCAGTCTCCAGAGGACTCAAAACTAGCCCAGATCGCCTCAATCCGACTACAAGGCTTAATATCAAGGGAAATTAATCTATATCATGTCTCTTGGCTCTAAACAAAAAGTTAGGAATGTATGAACATGTTTTTATGGAAAACTTGAAACCGCAAAAAACTGACTCCACTATTAGGGAAGGATCAGTAACAGGTGCCTCTTATCTTTATACATTTTGGCCAAAAATTCAAAGAAAAAAAGTTAGAAAACAGTTATGTTAGGTAAACATGAGAAGGAAGGATAAGAATAACGATAGATGGGAACTACAGGTTAGAGCAAAAGTTTCAGATACGAAAATTTCGTTTCAGTAGCACTTTAAAGCACTGACAGATATGTCCAAACGTTACACTACATTATCTTTGATTTCTGCTGAAATATCTGCCTTCGTAGAGCTCTGTGTAATAAATATTCCTCCGTCTTCCGACGAATCTATCCTCTTTCTAAACCCAGGTTCGCATTGAGTAAAATGACTGAATTCTCTGGCTTATAAAGTATGCAAATTAGCAGTGTTACACGCCTTGCACGAGTTAATTCCATCATTAGAACTGTTTTGAACAACTATAACAACGAGCTACAATAACAACCCTCGGCACAATTAAAATCTAAGATATATTCATCACAACAAAGAACAATAGCAATGAGCATCACAATTATCACACCTATACAATGAATATATGAACTTCATATATTCATTGTTCATATATTCATTCGAAGATCCAACACAGACACAGAACAATAGGATTTCATGGGGATCAATAATTATAATGGATAATTACTTGGCACATGGCATTATGAGAAATATTGCAGCCAGCTGAGGCCTACGGCCTCAGCTGTAGCCTCAGCTGACTCAAGAAGCTAGAGTCGCTCTCGGCTATCGCCTCGAGCGACTCTCACGCTTCTTTCGTGCTTAGCAACCTCCCGCGTGCATCCATAACTCAATAGTGTACGCTGTGGTGTTTACCATTTGTTAAATAACACACGGTAACTGACATCTCCAAAAATGAACAGAGAAGTTTCAAGAAGGTCCAACATTCCTCCTTTCCTTTTCTTTGAACTTTAGGCGAGCTACGCTTTGTTAGAAGTAATACTTCTGATAGTATTTTACATTAAGGAGACATCTGTTAATATTTATAGCTCTGCTTTCGGTTACAATCCCAAGGCATGTATATACAAATTTGCATTTCTTTTACTATCGATCTGGTTTGGTGTGAGATGTTTCTTTCGGACAATTGAAGGTTTCATCACATTTCACAAGGAAACAAACATAAATTGCCTGAAACAGGGAGACTTGGGGCATTCTTCTTCTTTTCTCAAAGCAAAGCGGAAGTTTAAACGCTGTTTCGATCAAAGCCGGTCGCAATACATTTGTCTTTCGACACAGTATTAAGGAAATCGTATACTGATACGGTAGAGGAAATAAATCAGTATCTTTTCGAAGCCCAGAATTTTTCCAGGATTCGCAAATATGTCAGAGTGTAGACCTGTTTCGTGTCTACCCCTTCTCTCTTGATTATTTTATCCAACATTCCGTAACGGGCAAATATCGAACCTAAAAAGTCACTTGACTGCCAGTGTGTCACTTCAAGGCTCAGTTGTAGAACAATACATCGGTTATTTAGTGGTTGAAGGCCTTCTTTCCTTTTTTCCCTCCAAGTTTCTCTTACTAGCTGGGGAATTTATATTTTCCAGCTGAATATTGTTGCTCTTCTTTCATGTAGTTAAATTAGTAAAAACTTGATCTTTTCTAGCTACCCTTGACCAAATCATCCAGGAACTTCAAGAGATGCAGCTTGATGCAAGCAAAGTTAAAAGAAGAACAGATCTATTATCGGGGCTGAGGAATATTGCATCAGACAAGGGCTTCAGAATATCCGACAATCAAGGATCAGGAAATTGCATGTTCCATGCCTTGTCAGAACAACTGGAAATTGTTAAAGGAATCAAAATCCCATACGGCAGATTAAGACAAACCTTGGTCCAGTACCTCAGGAGTAACCCAAAACTAGTAAGTTGATGTCAGTATGTCTAACAGAGTATGCCACGTGATATTATCCTAAGATTATGATAAAGGTGAAGTGTGTATACAGGTCAACACCACCAGAGCCTATCCCAGGGTGAAGTGACCAGCTTGTAGCCTGGTGGGAAGAGGAACTGAAAGGTTGAACTTTATTTTGTAAGATTCCGCACAATGGTGTTGGTTAGAGTTGAATCCTTTGCTACTGAATATAGTTTCCTTAGAAGCAAGCTACCCCTTTCCGTGGTTAGAATATTTCAGTTTTGAACCACCTTCAGATAACAGAATTCTAGTTACTCTCTTCATGTTGAATCTTCCTGGTTTTTTCTTTTTGTTTGTTTTTTTGTTTTGTTTTTCCTGCAGTTTGCGAAGCGTTTGGAAAATACACGGACGTTTTGATAAACTTCTCAATCACAAAATTTGTTGTTATACAGTAAATTGCTAATTAAAGGTCGTCTCGAACCTTTCTGATAATGTTACTCCCTGAATCGTGCTTCACGCACTCAATTTTCTCTTAACAATCCTCCTTGGTTAAGTTTGCTTTAACTGATTTTTGTCACAGCCAGATGGAACAGACCTGTTTCACTTTGTCCATGGACATCAAACATGGACTGAATACCTAACACACATGGAACAAGATGGCGCTTGGAGTGATCAGGTGATTCTGTGTAGCACAGCAAACTACTTTAAAACGTGCATTCGTGTGGTCAGCAGTCTACCCCATAGCAAGGATGTAATCATTACGCCACATTGTCCAGTTGACGAAAGCAAACCACTTGTGCTGGGATATATTCATGAGGTGCACTATGTCAGCCTTCAACCCGCTCAAGGTACGTGTGCAGCTCATTACATTACAGTTAGTAATTGTAGTTTTATAACAGTATACTACGTTTAATGTGCGACTCAGAATCACAAAATGATCTGTCTCCTAACTCCGAAATGACAGTAAATTTATGCTTTAACTTCAAGGCTTTTTCTCCGTTTTCCTATTTGTTGTCTCTCTTTGCTCATTTGATACGGATCAAGTTGTGCTGTTCTTGGAAAATAGAATTACGTGATGACATGATTGGTTTTCATAATTTCCTCTCCAGTACTATGTGACGCTTAATCGCCCGCAGTTTGTAGAACCAAACGGCACTTGATGCAGTTTATTCTGCATCCCCAAAGAAGAACATAAGGTTCCTTTAACTCCAGGCCAGCTATGCTTTGTTAGAAATGGTACTTCTGATAATATTTTAAATCAAGGAGACTTCTGTTAATATTTTTACCTTTGTAATCCTATTTGCTTGTTATTTACTACAAAAACGAATTTATTTACAGATGTGATCCCCTCCTATGTACTGGCTAGAGGAGAATTTGCGCTAGAAGCATACCAAAGAGGATTACAAAGTGGCAGGACCTTTGACAAACGAACAAAGATTTTATTGATTGGTCAGGATCGTGTTGGTAAAACAAGTCTTGGAAAAAATCTCCGAGGTGAAAATTTCAATCCACATGAACCCAGCACTGATGGAGTGAAAATGATGCCCGCTGTGAAGGATGCAGGCCTAGGAGCATGGAGAAATCCTGCCTTTCTTGAATCCACAAGTCCCTTTGATCTCAAATGTGCTGAACTGGTCACACAGGAGTTACTGAGCAGCCCTCCGAAAGTCAAGGAAGCTGAATTAGGAGCACGGAGAAATCCTGTTTCTCTTGAATCCGCAAGTGCTGAACTGATCACAAAGAAGTTACAAGACAGGAATCCGAAAGTCAAGGATGCTGGTTCAGGAGCTTTGAGAAATCCTGCCTCTCTTGAATCCACAAGTACGGATGACCCCAAATCTGCTGAACTGTTCTCAAATGAGTTACTGTGCAGCTCTCCGGAAAAATCAAATTCAGCTTTACAATTTACTGAAGAATCAGTCAGAGATGAAAGCACGAAGACAAAGAAAGCCAAAGAGGAGTCTGCTGTTAAAGAGTCAAGAACAGAAGAACGTAGAGGTGATGATCTCACACATGAAGAAGTTTATAGAAATACAACAGAATCTAAAGGTAAGTTGACAACACTAATAAGAAAGAGTTTTCGTTTAATATTATGTACTTATTGACTGATTTGGACGGCCAAATGGGAAGCTATTTGGCTTGAAGTCATGAAGGTCCAAAGCGCAGCGATCAGGTCAGCGTGTCATGACCAAGAGAGGAAGAGCCAAAAAGGTGAAAGTAAAAAAGACTTATACTTGTTCAATAAGTGCGGTTAAGATCTGGACCATAGTCTACATAGTGCAAAGCTGGACTGCTGTAGAGTCTGTCAACAGTCAATTGAATGCAAAGGATCAGTAATGAGATGCTGAGGAAAAAGGAACATTTTACCTTGTATAATCAACAGTGCAGCAAGAGACTTAATTAGTCAGAGTTCGAAAATCAAACAAAAAAAAACAAAAAAAATGTCCGGCCCATGGAGTTGTAGGAGCGCCACACGAATTCAAAGTAAGGTAGCAGTAAAATGAGTAAGGGCCAAAGAAAAATTTCTCACTTACTCGTACAGCTGTTTGAGTTTTCTCACAGCTGGCATGAGTACCAGCAGTTGGGGTATTTATGTAATCACTTTCACCAGAGTGTGGTGAGGGTTGCACAAAAGAGCGAGGCTCTAAATTACGTGCGCCCAATATTCCACCCGTCCCACCCCAGGGGATGACATCCAGCACACAGTAATCTCGTGTGTGGGAAATTAAAGTCTCCTACCCCAACCCTGCAGGAGACGTAACCTCCATTTATTCGTCTCCATCCAAGAAGACTAGAATATCTAACCATTTCTTGATGTTATAGAAAGGTAGCAAATTCTTCTCAATTATTTTAAGACCCTGAGTGTTGGTCCGGCCGGGGCTCGAACCTTCGACCTCCCGCACAACAGTCCAGCGCTCTATCCATTGAGCTAACCGGAATCATAATAGGCTATTTGACTGATGACCATTTTTTTTTTCTTTACTTCGGCGATTAATTTTCACAGAAGTCAATTAGAAGTTCCTGGAGTAAAAAAACTCTTGATTTAATAGATGGTAACAAGAAATCTTTTATGTTTTTGCCAGCGTTCAACATTTTAAACAATCATAAATTGTGAGTTAGACGGTATCTGTTAGGAAGAATTATACTCTTTAACTGTCCACTTTCTAGTGTTTCAGTTAAATAGCTTTTTAGTGATTGAATGGAAGGAGAAAATAGAATACGTTTTCTCGACACACACTGCAGGAATGATGATAATAATATTTATAATGGTATGAATTGGTGATAATGATTTATCTTTAGAACAATATAATTATTGAACACGAAGAAAATCCTAAGTAATCTCAACGCGTATGCTAAAGAAAAAAAGAATAAAGGCTGATAGTTTCGAAAGAAACTGTTTGGGGCTGCGTCGGTGGGAGTAACGAAATAATTTGGATATATCAACAAAGTTGAAATGGTAAATTGGCCACCGTAATGATTACAAAAGCTGACGTTTCGAGCGTTAGCCCTTCGCTCCGACGAAGGGCTAACGCTCGAAACGTCAGCTTTTGTAATCATTACGGTGGCCAATTTACCATTTCAACTTTGTTGATATATCCAAACAAAAGTAAAAAAGTTGTGTCCTACATATTGGCTGATATTTACCCCAAGATTTTTATTAGAATTCAATGTAAGCATAATCCTCCCAATTCGGCTATACTTGTAATTAAAATAAAGCTGTTAGATCAGTTTGAAACAGCCTGTGAGTGAGAGATTACTTATGTCAGAACTTATTAGTGGTCATTTTTCCTGTAGCTGCTAAGGATAACAAAAAAGAACAGAACCTAGAGCAGATACCAGTACCCGTTGTCTCCCTCGTAGAGGCTGGCCTCGAAAGGGAAGATCCAATCAACAGTGAGAGCATATGGCCTGTGATTTGGGATTTTGCTGGCCAAGCAGTATATCATGCCATTCATCCCATTTTTCTGTCTCAAGAAACCATATATGTGTTAGCGTTGGATCTCACAAGAGATTTGACTGCCCAGGCACAGTGTCGTATAATGCCTCCTGATGGTGAAGAGAAATAAGTAGCCTCACCAGACAGAGAGGATACTAACCTTGATCACGTTATGAAATGGCTGGATTTGGTGCATTCATTGCAAACTGTCACGAATCTCGAACAAACAAGAGAGAAATCACGTGAGCTTCTATTACCTCCGATAATACTTGTGGGCACTCATGCCGACAGAGTCAGAAATTTGGGTCGCGATCCAGGCAAAGAAATGGCTGCGGTGCGTGAAACAATTTACAAAATGGCCTCACCTGAAATCCTACCACATATTTGTTGGTCTTGTGTCATCGATAACACAAAATCTGGTAATTCTGAGCTACAAAAAGACTCGGAGATAGTTCCATTACGTCAATAAATATTGAAACTGGCTGAAAAAATGCCACATACGAAGAAGGAATTTCCATTGCAGTGGCTCCGTGTAGAAGAAAAAATTCCTGAAGTGGTTAAAAATGAGGTTCATTATGTTACTAAGAAGCGTTTCCAAGAGGAAGTAGCTGAAGCCATTTGCCATTTTGACGTCAAAGATGACATAACAGAACTTCTTCACTTTTTGCAAGCTCGTGGAAAAGTTATCTACCATGATCTCACCGAAAATCCAGATGGGTTGGTAGTCCTGGATCCACAATGGTTGATCAATGTACTCAATATGATAATAACTGTGAACCCAACTTGGAAAGTATCACCTTCAGTCGAGAGACAGTACCTATTCCTGAAAGAGAGTGGACTTCTTTCCAACTAATTGCTCGATCATGCATTTGAAAAATTGAATTTGGAAGGTATTAGGATGAATTTGCTTCATGTCATGGAGACATTTGATCTAATTTGCGACTCTAGAGGCTGTGGAGGGAAAGACTACCCTTATCTTGTACCTTGTATGCTAACGGAAACAAGAAAGGATACGGGAAGCGAAGACACGAGCAACGGCCCTTTACTAGTGTTCCTCACTTTTGATCCCAACTACAAGTATGTTCCAAGTGGCCTATTCTGTAGATTGATTGTATTTTTTTGGGAATGGGCCTCCTAGTCTTTCGAAATAACACCCGCACTGTATGCAAACTCTGCTCGATTCAAAGTCAGCGATTCATACCACCTCTCTTTAAAGGCTCACAAAACTGTGATCAGCTTAAAACTTTGGACAAAGGGCGACTCCAGTGAAGAGGAAGAGAAAAGACTTTGTAAGCAATTGTTAAGGTAGGTATTATACCGTGTATAGGTGTGCTTAAGACCTTTTTTTCTCTTGAACTTGAGGTAAAGGGGAATTTTTAATCCAACCAAGAGAATTGTGACAGTCACTGTGAAACTGTTATACAAATCTTCCTACATGTGTATGTTAAAGAGACAAGACTTGAGCTCATAAAACGCCCACTCCAATCCTCTCTGGTTATTTCAACTAAATATGCAGACCTCCTCAGTACACTCTATCCTCACGTCACTCACCTTGCCTCTTTGAAGTGCACTTCCACCTCACTCCTTTTTTACCCTCCATTTTTTCTGCTCATTTGTTTTCCACTTTTGTTGTCACAAAACTGATCAAGCTTTTTTTTTTTTTTTGGATATGTTTTTTCAGTCACCTAGAACATTGCCGGACCAAATTGCGAAGCACCTGTCAGTGGTTAAAGTCTCTTTCTTCGGAATTATTTGTACAATGTACACTGTGCAAACCTTGTCCGAACAAGTGTGGCAAGAAACCTGGCATTTGTATTTTGCACAAGCAGCGAGGTTGTGGCCATTTTGACTGTGGTCACTACATTTCATTAAGAAGCACTAGTAAAGATTGTGAGTTCTCTACTCATGATGCACCCTTCTTCTGTCAGGAAAAATTGGATCCTTGGACTCAGGTCAGTGAATCTAAGTTAGGCTAAGTGATAGTTGATGCACAGAAATAACCAAGCCTTTAAAGTGGAGCTCCAGTTTGTAGGTTTACCACCCTCTCTTATATTAGAAAGGCACCTGCGTAGTTTATCTCCAAATATTTAGGGATCATCCGCATTTCCCAGTCAGTCTTTTCTAGGATTATGTTCATCTGTACAAAATGATGTTGCTTCTAATGTTAATCTCACATTTAAACAAATGAACTCAGTTAAAAGATTTGTGTCTCTTTTCTGTTTATTTTTCTCTCCTCGAAAAATAACAACAATAATAATAGTACTAATTTACCAATTTATATATCGCGTATTCACATGTGCTGATAAATAGCGCCTTACAATCATATGTTTAAGAGAAAGCAAAAGTACATTACTGTGAGAATAAAATGAACTATGGTACAAACTACAAAAATACTTCTTAAAAAGATAGGTTTTAAGTCGAGATTTAAAACTGTTCAGTGATGTTACTTGACGAAGCTTCATAGGTACGCCATTCCAGAGTTTCGGAGCTGCTGCTGAGAATGATCCTTATAAGGAAGACTAGTGAGATGGAGCAGCCAGTTGCTCATGTTTTTAGCTCGCCCGTCAATCGCCGGGGATAATGACGAGCGTTAATAGCAAAGGCGATCAGCTAGAATGATATGATGTGCAAGCGAAAGAGATTCATCTGGATTTTGACAGCGACTTTGGGAATATTCAGAGGAAAATAAATAACTAACTGCATTGGGATCATGAGTACAAAAAAAAAACCAAGCCTATTGCAGTTTTTTTCGCATCCAAGTGTTCAAAGTATAGCATATAATACCTGGGAAAATGGATAATTTCCTTGACCTCGAAAATAGTGCAAATTACATCCTCACCAATTCACGAGCTTGTTTTCGTTCGGGCGTGTTACACAAGTGTTAGACGTTCCTTTTATTTCATAGGAGCTTTTTAAGCCACTTTCAAGTTCGCTTTGTTTCTTTCATCACTATAATCACCTAATTCATCATCGTTGTCATTAAATTATTTATCTATTTCATTTATTGACGTTTGTTGTTCCTTCGGGCTCCTGAAAAAGCGTATATTTCCCCCCCGCTTTGTAGGCTTTGTCCGAATTTGGAAAAGGAAATGGTAAGTTTTTGGTGTTTTTTTTTTCGGTGGTTGTTGCCATGATTATAAATTATAAGATATTCATTGATCATTATATTCATTAATTTTGCAAACCCAGAACTGCACTATCTGATTTAAATATATTTTTTTCGCAAAATGGTGACTACGTCACATGCTCTCACTGTAAGGTCATAATATCTTGCCTTATTTCACGTTTGGAGAAATCTGGGTATGCTCCCCTCACGATCAACAGTGTTGCAGTTTCTCTCATGTTAACTTTCAGTAAACTCGATACAGAGCTTCCGGTGGATGTGTTCCTCCTTCCTCTTTCAATTTGCAACAGAAAACGAGTAGTGCGAACCAGTTTGGAAAAGACATTTTGAGGTTTCACACTCTGAGAACCACTTTCCTTTGGTCATCGTCAAAATGCTAAAGGAACCTTGACTAAAAAAAGTCACAGGCACCCTACAATTGTTTTCTCAAATGTTAACTTTGACCGATTTTTTCCCTTTAAAAGTTCCCGTTGGAACATTTGACAACAAACAATAGCTCCTTGTGGATTATAACTCTAAGTTGTCGTTAGTCGGATAAACAGTTAATTCTACCAAACTTGATATTAGCCGAATGTTTTTTTTCTTAAAGTGGTTGAGATTTCGTTAACTTCAGTTTTTTTAGTTGTCTGCTTTAGAATAGTCTCAAAATTTTTTCCCCTGAACTTTTAGTTAGAAAGCCACCCAAAACAAATTGGTAAGAAACGAGGCATACTGCTTTCTTTGACCAATGGCACTAGCAACCATGAACACAAATTTTGTTCAACCTATTCCGCCATGTTCGTAATTGTGGTCCACCCCCCTCCCCTATCCCGATTTTGAAAATCCCTGCTACGCTCCTAGTCTCACTCCCCATTCGCAACGGCAGGTTTGCCGAGAGATTGTGAAAACGAACAGATGTGATGTCAAATTGTTCAGTGGTATAAGAGCATTAACAACAGTAAATTATATGTAATACAATATCAAGTTTTAAACCCAAATACCTAAAAGCATACGTCTCTATTACGGTTTTCTATGGTTTGTGTATCTTTGTTCCTCAGACTTATCAAAAATTATTTTCTTTGCCAATTAACTTTTTCGTTGTCACTCAGTTTCCATTCTTTACTGATGGTCAAGCGAAACTGGTTACATTTTACCTATGGATTCTATTCCTTAGTGATGGGACGATCCCTGCATTGGTGTTAGGACGATCCCTGTTTTGTTTTTAATATCTTCTTTCAAAGGTCAGCTTCTCAAATGGCCGTCTGTTGGGATTCCTTACCTTGACTGTAGTCTCTGGGACTTACATACAAATTATAGTTCGCTCTCCATAGGCCTGAATGAACCACAGGACGAAACCCTATTCACTTCCTTCATGGACCTGTCATGTTTCCGTTCATTCCTGAACGGTAACATGACGACATGTTTCCGCTCCATTTCTGTCAATGGAATGTTATCGTTGCCTGTTTCCGTTACTTTTCCTTGTACGGATTCAAAATCTTATCATCAAGTTGCCGTAGTAACCGAAACTAATGAAGGACCGTATCTTAATCCACGGACGGGGCTATCGAGTGTTTCGATGGAGAGTCTTTAAGAAACGTGCATCTCATTGACGAATTGATTATGTCAGTGGTCTGTTGCTCAAGCTGTTCATTAATTCTCGTAGGCTTGGCAACTTTGAATGGCGTAAAAAGTGATGAACAGGACTTCAGTGACAATCCACCTCACCTCAATTTGAAGCTTTTAGATTTAGAGGACCTTTCTACGTCAGTTAGCGATTGGAGCGATGTTGAACTCCCAGTCGATATCCTGCTGTTAACTGTGAAGGACTGTGAGTTCTTGGCATGTTTCCACTATCTAAATCAACCCTCAAGGAGCTACCACAAAAGCATTGCGTATGTGTACTTGGGGTCCATGGGACATGACCATGAGAAGAAATTGAAAACTGCTTTGGTTAGATGTACCCAAGGTTCTGCAGTTCCTGATGGTGCTTTGACTGTTGTCAATGATGCAGTTCGAATTCTTGGACCCAAAGCGGTGTTTTCTGTTGGTACCTGCATTGGGCTGAATCCCGAGAAAGCCAAACTAGGAGACGTAGTTGTGTCTTCAAAGTTGACAACGCTTGCCCACAAAACTCCTGCGAGCAGGGATATTGGTAACCTTATCAGATATGCAGCTGATGGCTGGAGAGCACCCTTAAAAGACCCTCAAGCACGTAAAGTAAACGTGAAATGTAACGATACTGTCCTGAGTATTCCACGGTCAGAGGCATTCAGTGAGAATCTTATTCAGCAGAATCCTGAGGCAATCGCAGTGGAGGTGGAAGGTGAAGGTGAAGGTAAGACTTTCTTCTTAAATACCGCAACAACGCGTGGAGCAGTCTTAGGCATCCATCAGTTCTGGCTGCAGGTATTTACATTGTATTTTTAGGGTGGCGATATTCTCGATTTACAGCCCTTCCCGAAATCATTGTGGTACGTTCTGGACCGACTTGAAAAGCGTAATAATGAGGGCTAAGTACTTAAACCCTTCTCTCAGAAGAGGTTCAGGCTTTTGTATCACTTTAATATGAGAAGGCCTTACTATTAGGGGCACAATATCCAAAAACATCAATTCAGTCGTCGTGTCTCGCTATCATAGGAGTGTTTGCTGCAGCTCATTGTCTGAAAACGGAATGGGCGGTTGTAAAAGGCATCAAGGGTTACCTAAGTGCGTATCAGTCGTCAAGTAATAAGTGGGATGAATTCGCAAGTGTTATGGCAGCCTCTGTTGTGTCCCACATTTTGAGGAATCCAAGCGTATTCCAAGGTTGGAGCCATTACAATGAAGGTAACTGTCCTTTAGTAACTTACTCTCCTCTGGTTGAATAATTTTCTCTGATCCCACAAGTTCAGATGGTTGAACGAGAGGTTGGATCATTTTATTTAGTTGCCCCATTTCTACTACTTTGACCTTCTCATTTAATTAGATCATTTTGTGTAGCTGGACCATTTTCACTTGTTGAACCTGTTTTAACTATGTACATTATTTCAACTGGTTGGGTCATTTTCCACTAGTTGAATCATTTGTCTTGGGTGAATCATTTCCACTGTTTGGAGCATCTAAAGTAGTGATACCCAACTAGGTGGCAGGACGATTTGATCTAGGTAGATCATTTTAACCGGTTGGACCATGTGAACCAGTTGAGTCGTTTTGACTGAAGGTACAATTTTCATTAATTAAAAAAACGCTTGTGCTTTCACACATCCCATCCCACCTATATCGTACCAGTTAAAAAATTTACTATGATGTAATTATTATGAATCGACAATGGTTTCAAGTTTGCAATTGAAGATACATATTCAATACACGTCAATATATATATATATATATATATATATATGTATATATATATCTTATAAACCAAGCGCGAGGGCCGTACTGGGAGAATATCGGCCCGAGGTCTTGACAGGGCGGACCGAGTGCGGACCGAGCGCCGATATTCTTCTAGTACGATCCCAAGCAAGCTTGGTTAATAAGAGATTTATTTTACGACTGAAGTTCAAAGGGGCACACGTGCGGTATCATTCGGGACCATTCGGGACAGTGCTCGGTCCAATACTGAGAGAATATTGACCGGCAATAATGCATTTTGATTGGTTGATTTTAGTTATTGGCCCTCTGACTGCCCAAGTCATGTAATAAATATATATATTGATCGTTCGAGGACGACAAAGACGAATTGACGTGTATCAGATGCGAACGTTCGTAGGAATGAGGTGAAGTAAAACTGAGCTATTTGCATGTTAGTTTTGGAACTCTTTCGAAAACTTGCAAAATCGAATCTTTTAAACTTCCTTTGTGCTCAGCTGTTCACTGTTTGGACCATCTTAGGTAGTGGTAACCAATAAGGCGGCTGCATTTTTTGATCTAGGTAGATCATTTTAACTGGTTGGACATTTTCACTGGAGGTATAATTTTCATTGGTTGGATAACTTTAACCATTTTCATCCTTTTAACTTGTTGGACCCTCTTAACCAGTTGGATCATTCATACTTCAGGAATGAGGTCAACTATTTAAATCATTTTTACTGGTTGAACCATCTTAACTAGTAGGACCATTTTTACTAATTGGAGGGTCAACACCATTTGAGTTATTTAAACTGGTTTGTTCATTTTAACTGGTTGGTTCATTTTAACTGGTTAGACCATTTTAACCGGTACATCAGTCACTAGGATCGATCACCAAAACCCGAGTACACCATTCTGGCTAGTGTTTTAAACTTGATAAATTCAAGGAACACCTTGTTTGGTACAACTTTCCAGAGAGATTAAATCTTTCGTTGCTAGTAAATGTGCGTAATAGAAAGTCAACACAAGTTTCACACAAAGCTTATTGTAACTGCAGATTTGATAAATTCCTATAATCGGCACTAATATTCAACAGTTATTCCATGTTGGTGCACCAAATATGAGGTGATAAATAACTAGTGAGGTGATAAGCACCAAGTTGAATTTAATAATCTCATATCCAGTAAGCCTGAATGGAGTAACTGTTAAAATGCACGAAGCAAAACCTCACGTTAAGTAAGAAAAAGATAACAAATACGACCGTTTTGCAGTTGCTGGACAAACAATTCTGGCAGGAACGTTATTTCCCACCCCTGCTTGGCGTATTTCCATAAAACTGAGTCGATATATCTGGTTTTCATGGAAGAGAGAAGCTAAAGTAATGGGGAAGGTGAAATCTATAAAATACAAACGGTCTCCACTGGTTCAGGGCGGCTTAGAAATTCCAGTAGAAGTAACCGTGTATTAGGAGGACGAACGAGTATGGGAAATGTTAAAGAGGAAAACAGAAGTGAGCTCTCCTCTCGAGGGGACAGAGGAGTATCAAGATCAATCAAAAGACATTTTGAACTTGATTTTAAACGTAGACGTCCTGTCAGATAGTGACTCTGAAGAGCCAATAGAGTAGTCATGAACTAGTAAGGCTTTGTAACGAAATAAAGGTGCTTTAAAATAACAATGTGGTAAAATAGCGTGCATTAAATTTACTTCCACATTAATCAAGATACATTTAAATTAACGCGAATTTTGTAAAATCGCGTTAATAAAGTGCATTGTTAATTTCCTATAATAATGTATTTAATATTCAATATCTATGGCGGCCTTTCAAGTGCCCTTGGCCTGAAGTAAAAAAACTGATTTCCGTTGTAATCAGGCTTAAACGAAATTCTCCATCACTTTTTACACTAAAATATTTCACGTTGTCTTTTGCTTTCCTTATTTATTTTGAGTCCTCAAAAGTTCGCTTACTTGTCGACCTCTATTGTTTTTACCACTTGGATTAGAATAACTTTAATGATATTAATTCGTTCTCCTTGTTGTCTAGCTCAACCTTCGAAGAAGACCACCAGATGGAACGCATTCAATATAGTAGCCGTGGTTTTTGGCCTTCTGGCAGTTTTTATTTATTATATTTACAGAGGGTGGATTGGTTCCTGAAGTGTTCTGCTCCATTGGATTAATGTAACGTATTGTTAATGTTATGTAATTTTTCAAGTTTCAAATTATTTTTAAAATGGACTTAAAATGTCTTTAGTAATTTTAGTAATGAGGATATTGATAATTAGCCAATTTCCAAGTGCCGAAATGAATGGATCACGTTGAACTTTAAGTTTTCGAAAAGTTTTCTGTAATTCTAGATCGATAATCAGATCAACCCTTCGTAAGGAATTAAATGGGTAGATCTTGGTAGTCACTTTTCCTAACGAGAAGTAATAAGCTTGAGAAAGCTAAGCTGTGAACGAAAAGCCAAAAAGCTTCACCTCCATGTGAAAAGGCCCGTACTTTAGCTGAGAAACTCGCGCGCTGCGAATTTAGTGAGGATCGTGTTTACTTAACACGTGTAATGTGTAAGTACGGAGTACAGTCATTTGCTTGCACCAAACAAATGAGGGATCAAGTGTTCTACTTTAGTTAACCCTCAAAATCTCTTCATAAAATGGAACCACGATACTCCAGACGACTTGCAGGTTCGGAACCTGGAATTATTCCAAGATTAAGTGAACTCTGGAGGCTCAAACGTGTTCAATCTCTGCGAGAACGTGCAAATGACGCGCTCTCACCTGCCAAAAATGAAAATTTCCCGCAAGGAAGGATCGAACGAGCAAGTTATTCTCCTGAATGTTGATAGATATGAGGCGACATCCCGCATGGATGTCACTGTTGTTTCGTTTTTATTCCATATCATAGGCATTATGTTCCTTTACGTCGCCATTTATTAATGACGCACCACTCTTACGTCGCTCAAATTAGCCATTACTAATTTCCGTAACAGAATTCCTAACCGTTAGAAATTTCCGCCAGAATTTGAAATTTAAAATATGCCAATCAAAAGTTATCGGTACCTCGTGGTAAAAAATGCTGCTTCCTGATTGGTTATGCGGTACAAGAGCATATAACGAAGACAAGGTTCGAATCATAAAAAATCCCTGTTAAGGAGAAGCTTACGATGTAAGCTGCTTAAGGGTAGTTACAGTTTGGTTTGTACTGTGAGGTGGCGCAGGGGGTTGGAAGGGTGGAATGCCCACAAAACGAGAACTTAAACTATCAAACCCTGCACGCTGCGCATCAACTCCCCGTCTTTCATGTTGATTTCTACACCCATGAGGACTTCCTCATGGGTGTAGAACAATTTTCATAGAATACTCAAGTAGATCCAGAATCAGGGTTAAGGCGAGTAAAATAAAAAAAAAATAAAAAAAAGAACTATCATTTTAGTGCGTTATGCCTTCATCGTCAACTGCAGGTTGCTGACAGACATATCAAATTCACCTTATGACTCTTATGATTTCTAGATAAGAACTATGTCAGTATGTAGTGTGCTGGTAATACTCCTCTCAGTTGAAAAAGCTCTTGGTTTAAAAAGTAAAGGGTTTCTTACCGATTTCACAATGTTTCCCAGTGTACCCTTTCGTGTAAAACGCATTCATAATTGTTCTTCTCGTAATGTCCAGCGCCGATGTCCCATTGTTCTGAAAAGGCCAACTGATACATGGAGACTAAAGTTATAAACCACAAAGTTACAGTTCCGTGCAGGCCTCCCATTCTTAACTTGTTGTTGAAGAGGATTAAAAGTTTCATCGAAGTTTTTGCCGAAGAAAAATCTTTAAATTGTTGATGAATGAAAACAAGTGTATGCTACAATCGATTGCTTGTCTCATATAGCAAGGTAGCACTTAACGTGATGTAAAATACCAGTTGTGTAAGAGGTTGGCAGGAGAAAGACAATACCGACCTTTTCATAGTACTTTTCGAAAATTTGAAGTACAGCCAGGTTGAAGGAGAAGCATGAAAGCATGTTGACACAAGCCAATCCACACTCACTGCCTTCCATAACATAATCTGAACCAATGCTGGTGATGTTGAGATAGGAGAGCCTCAAAATTTACATAAGTTAGTACTTGGTCTGGCTCTCGGATAACAGTTCTACCTTGTCCATCAGCGGCTTTGTTCACACACCAAAAAATCATTAAAAGAGACACACGAACGTAAAAAACCACGAACGAAAGTGTTCAAATACGTCGTATTACACGCAGTATTACAGAGTCCTCCAGATGTGTAGGGCTACGGGTCTCAGAACTATATACTTTAAAGAGTAATAAACAGCTCCTCACCCTCCACCCCTCAGAAATTAGTTTTTTCCCCAGCCAAACAATGATAACAGATCGAGGTAAAGAGCTTAATGGCTTTTCATAATGGTGTCGGACGTTCTTAGGGCAATTTAAGAGAGGTCTTGCATAAGTAACTACTACTCCACCCACGATTCTTGTAATGACACTGCTGTAACTGGCCTGAGGGTAGAGTATGGAGTAAAACCCACAAGAATTTTTATCTTCACCATTTCAAAGTATCTTAGAGTGCCAAGAGTAACCGAGCTGTTGAAGTATTGCCCTCCCGCCTCACGGAACTTTCAATCACGTTCCTGTTCCTTTTTTTCCGCGGAACACACCCCAAACCTGTTTTTTGTGATTAATTTCAAACGCTTGTATAATTTTTTATCACTTTTTAACACCGATTAATTTACATTTATCAAATATTACTTTGATACCTTCAGAAAAATCAATTAACTAGATAACTTGTCCATCGACGCAGCGAAGAGGCAACCTTCCCCCGTCCCTTGTTCTAGTCTACCCATATACACACCCTTTCTTCTTGTCATAGCTGGGTCGCGTGACCTGGGAGAAGCATTGTGATGGAAATGGAACTTTAATGTGAGTTAAGGAGTGTCTACAACGAGTTGAGTCCAGTTGAACAATCAGATTGTTGACAATCTTTCTTCGATTTCGCTGTTATTGGCAGCAGTTGTTTTATATTTTACTGAGAGGTAAGTTCAACACAAATAATAATTTAGTCGATATGTTAAGTATAGCATTACTAGGCTAACTTCACTCCTGAAACGCGGACAAGGATAATTCAATGGCGGACTCGAGCTCGCCGCCCGAACGCACGGAAGTCATTTCCCCTCAAATGTTTTTGCGAGTCATTTTCAGTCAGTTTAATCTAGTTCTCTGGTAACTTCAATAGTATCTCTTTTCCTTTGCACTTTTAGTTTGCTGGGTTCTAATCTGTCCTTCGTACTTTAGCGACGCCCGTCAAATGCAGAGCACTCTCAACATAAGATCTTGCAGGATCTTGATAGGCGCAATCAGTCGGCGTTCTGTAATAGATTCGTTGAAGTAAAAACTCTGAGCAGCAGGAAAAGGAAAACAGTGATTATTACTTGACAGCCCTTTTAACGGGAAATTTTGAAAGACAATTGCAATGGAAAGCATGGGAGAAACGGTTTCTGATCTTGTTGACATCAGTCAGCTCTGATCGATCGTTAATTGTTCTGTCTGGTAGTTGTTGAACGTTGTAGTGTCGTGACCTAATAGGGTAATACGCTAGGGCCCGGATGTTAACGCACGAGGCGAGCTAGGCAAGAGAGTGTACATGTATAGTGGTGAGAGCATGAATTAAAGAAACGTTCGAGAAGGGCACTCGCCTGTATTCAAAGCCACTTACCCTCCATTACAAACGTCAATTAGTTTTTCACAACAATTATAAACAATGGAAGCGTTTGAAGGGATGACACTGAAAAATTTTCAGTCAACTCAATGATTTTATCTGACAGAAATTAGACTACTCGAAACCTCTTAAGTCTATATAGTAACTAAACTATGCACAATCAATTTGATCAACTGGCAGGTCTGATATTTGATTAGATAAATTAAACTTGCTCGCTGTCTACTTCCGTGATTGACAAGTAGAAAGGTGCAATTCAAATTCATAGAAATTTTTGAACTCAGATGTTTGTGATTCGTTAACAATCTTTTGTATTAAGATGTAGAAACCACAGCATACTCAAATGTGCGTTTCAGGCCAAAACATTTCAATTCCAGTATTTGCCTTGTTGTCTCTTGTTTCTTAAATATACAATTTTATAGCTGCATGTTTATGAAAATGCACGTAGTTTTGGGAAATTCCTTCTTAAATATACAATTTTATTACTGTTATGACATAACTTAGACACAAAGCATGCTCTGATTGGTCAAAAATCTATTTTTTATTTGCCTATATACCCATAGAAAACTGAAACGTCTTCCCGTCCTGTCTAATAGCGCCACACGAGGCAAGTTCCCAGATTTTAATTTGAAAAGCTTTTGGTTTGGAGGACATCGCAAGGACTCTTTGAACACCAAAAACAATGACAACAATTTTGTTTTAACATTGTCAAATGTTTTATTCAAAATGTAGTTGAACTTATTGGTTGCTCCTGTGTTTTAAGCCTTTTTTTTAGCTGGGCATTGTAAGGGAAGAACTGAAAGTTTTGATCGGACTTACTGAAACCACCTGCCGAGAAGGACAAGTTCACATATTTTCCTTCATGATCAAGAAAATTGTTGTGACCAACTAACTGGATTTTCATTTAGATATTTACAGAAAATGTTATTTACTGATGAAAACAAAAACCTCTTGCAAAGTGAGTGTGCACTCAAAATTAGTGGTAATTCAGTTTGCTGTCAGAGATTTCAGCGTGTCTTTGATAGTTTTATTTTGCTGATAGTTTTTGCCAATTTAGTTCAAGGTTTTTAAGCTCTTTCTGTAATTTATAATGAGCACTCCAAGAAAGCTTTAATTCAAGGTGAGGCAAAGACAAATTTGGTTGAAGGAAAATAGTGTATAGTGTACCATGAGTAAAAAAAATAGCTGCTAGGTATTTCAATCAGTGGATATTGCTCCCTGTTGTTGTCTTCCGATTTTGCCACTTTGGTGTCTTAAGTTAAATTCTCAGAATCGCTATACGTTTCACCAGTAAGAATTCTACAACTCACCTAACTTTTCCGAAAAACCTCTGGAAAATACTGCTACCTAGGTTGCAAACTTAAAAAACTTTCCGCACAGCTTATCACACTGTAATCATAATCAGTTTGTAATCACAGTGCTTTAAACATAAACAAAAAATTTTCAGTTTTCTTTATACTCCTTTAATTTTACTTTGTTTATTCCATGATATAATCTGTGGGGCAACTGTTGGTGATTTAGATTTCATGCAAGACGTGTCTTGAATTGAAAACTGTAGTCTTAAAAGCATCACCCTAGGAGACAAACTCTGTTAAAAAAAGAAAAAAGAAAATAGAAACCTTATTCTGGCTGATATTTTTGTAATCTAAACAATGAATTCTATCAGAGGAGGACTTATTCAAT
>NC_142520.1:53562377-53572377 GCF_964205215.1 Stylophora pistillata | reverse complement strand
GTTGAATCACGTATACTTAAAGGCATGTCATTTACAAACAATAAGAAGAGAATGGGTCCTAAACTTGATCCTTGAGGTACTCCTTGTAGCAACTGCTTACTGGTAGAACAGCAGCCATTTATACGCACATATTGTTTCCTTCCAGTGAGATATGACCCAAACCACTTTAATGATATATCGTTTGACATAACCGAACGTGCAAATGACTAGCACCTTACGGCACTGTTAAAGCAAGTACATACCTTTTTTTAGTGTAAAAAAAATATGTGGCCTTGGTCGAAGCCGTGCAACATGTACAGCGTAGATAGCAATGAGATTATTCCAAAGAGGGAGCATCAAATTACTGCGAAATCACAATATGTATTTGAGTTCTACACATGCGCTCATGAAACGCATATGCAATGCGTGAGAAGCTTCCTGGCAACGCACAAAGTGTACCTTACATGCGTGTGACGGCTCAATAATTATTTCAGCTCGCTGCGTACCTGTCGATCGTGACATTCTTTGAACGCGACCATTTCTCCACTTCCCGGGAAGGTTAAGTCAACTTACATGTAATAATCGCAGTATAATAACCTAAACGAGGATACACTTATTCGGAACTCAAACACGTCTACTGAGAACTAAATAAGGAAAGGACCATTGAGAACATTTGCGGGGGAATTTTAAAATCGCGCGATTGTGTTCTTTTTGTCCATTGCTCGCTTTTTTTAGCGTTACATTAAGTTATCCATTTACTCCATTGGCTGCATGTCTTTTTAAATCTTATCTCGTGCGTTTATTTTGTTTTTGTTTTTTTTTGTTCAGTTACCCTCTTGTCCTAATTAATTTGAAATAGCCAAAACAGAAACTCCTAAACCACCTAAAATGCTGATTAAAATTTACTTATCTAAATAAAATATCATCGATTAGGCGGTCTGTTCAGCCACTACAGCCCTGGGTATTAACAACAAGCAAACGAGGTAACCGATCAGAATTAATATGGGATACTGGCGGATCTGGCATGTGCACTGGGAAACAGCTTCACCAAGCAAGGTAAGGTATGGTGCTTTTCGTCGAATGGCAGGTACAGGAACGTTCAGCTCCAAGTTCTGGCAAATACTCTGCAGCATGCCAAGCTTTAGCTTCTTCAACGTGTCGTTTTTCATCATTTTTATGGTACAATTCTCGAACTGATCGAAAAATGCAGTAAATGGCTTGAACCCGGGGGTAACATGCGAGAGTGTAGTGTGATCGTCCGGGTGAGTGTAGTCCTGATTGAGAAGGACTGTTGTCGGTGGTAGTGACTGACGTTTCGACAACCGGTGCGGAAGTCATCAGAGTCAACTGAATAGTTTTTGTCAGTAGAATGTTCTTATTTCAGTTCGTGTAAAATGATTGGTCAGTTTTTCCGTGATGTTATTGACTGTAAGACTCAAGTGGCGTAAGTCGGTCGTGATTGGTCTGTTTCGATCCGTCGGTAAAGTTAGGTCTTTCTGTAGGTTAAGCATTGCGCAGAGTTCCTCTGCGCAATGCCTAACCTACAGCATTGACCACTTTCAACGGCTGGTTTACTAATTTAGAACAGACTCCCCTAAACAGGTGTCAACTTCTACCGGCTCCATACAAACGACTTATTCACAACATAAACATTACAAACGAACCGAACAGAACGACCTAACTTTACACTCACCCGGACGATCACACTACACTTTCACATGATCGAGCAATATTGGGTGCTGAAGAGATACAGTTTCTAGGGCCAAATTCCTTGCTATCGTGAAGCTTGTTTCCTCTTCGCTTGCCTCAACATCGCAATCATCCGGTCATGGTTGTTTCCGAACCTTAGCAGCAAGGCGGGAGAAGTAGGAGGAGATCTGCGGTGCGCTCAACGTTTAAAATTCGAGCACCGTCAGGTACTTGGGTACGTCTCATCTCTCTTGCAACTACTTCCCCGTCTAATTTTCTACCTGACGCTTGGCCAATATTGAATTTGGCATTAAGGTATGCCCTCTGGTTCTCACTAAGCCTGTAGGCCTTTTTGTTGACTTAAGGGCCCAGCCTTCCTTATTACAGCAATCAGTTCGACGTTCACGTCCTGGAACTGGTTGCAGAGTTGGTATAGTCCCCACACCTTCTTCCAATGCAGATTTCTATGCGATCTTGGCCAGGTCTAGCAAAGATCTCTTTTCGAAAGACTGTGCATTTTTCTGAGGTCAGGTGTTTCTCTAAGGCAGAATACCTTTGAAAAACTCTCACGCACCCGTCTTGAGGGCAGGCAAATGCTGCTGTTTCATCACCAGCAATCACTGTATGCGTCTTAGAGACTTCAGGTTTCTCTGTAGTCTCCGAGTCCGTCTGCGTGGGGTGTTTTTTGCTGAGTGATTTAAAACCACCTGCGCAAAAAGTTGACCCCATCTAGCTATAACTACACTCTGAAAATGGAAGGATGCTATGGTCCTCAAAAGATTCCATAAAGAAGACGTCGTTAAATTGTGGTAGTTTTTTATGCGATTTTGCGGTACAACATAGACCATGCATGTAAAAAAATATTGCTATGTTAATTGTAAATTCACTAAATGAGACTGGCTAACGGATCTGACCCACGGGGAAAAAAAAGAAGCGGTAAGCGGGAAGGAAGCGATCAATTAAGAAACACATGATCGACAAGAGAAAGAAAAATCGATGGATGCACGGTCAGACGGTAGGGTAGACGGACACGGTTGTGGTCGAGTATGGACGGGGGACTTGTGCGCGGACAGGGGGCAAAGGAGATTGCAACATATCAACAATATGCTACTTGTCAACACTGTATGTAGCTCACTAGCACTTACCGGAAGATTGCTTCTCTAATCTGATATCTTTCCCACTCCCGATTTCATAGGCAGGCCAAGCTGTAATGCTTTCGGGGTTGACCTTATAATTGTTGAGCTTGCTGATCGATACCGGGAATCTTCCTTGCCTCTTCAATGACGAAATCCTCCATGCTGTCAATTGCAACTACTCTCACTCCTTCGATGGCTTCGTGGGAAAGAAGAGCTTTTTGGAATTGACTTCCTTACACACGTCGTTGCCTTTGTTTATGTAGACCCTTACGTGGCCTTTACATTTTGCCGCAAGTCTGTCTGCGGCACCTTTACCTCCCTGCGGGTCAGAAAAGTCAATTCCGATAACCTGGACACCAGTAGCTAGATTCTGCAATGGCTGGACACGCTAGGATCGTACATGATAAATGATAGCAACCGGCGTTTTCGTGCCTGAAATATGCCTTCGTTACTTCCCCGTGTTGCAGATTTAGGGTGTTCAGAACATCCTGCACGATAGCCACCACTTCAGGACTTCTTTGACTGCACGCGGGACTGGATTACATGGATGAATCCTTGCCATTTAAGAAGGCCATTTACGCGACGATAGATTTACACACAAATAATTCTCGGAAAGTTCTTTAAAAAATGTGATGATAGTTTCCTCGACGGACTTTTATATTGTTCTTTCATCCAAGATTATTAAAGCAGAAATAAAAGAATTTGAGGCCATTCTTTGTTCACCCGAACATGTTAAGCGTCACGGCTTAGGTCACGCACAGGTCAATAAACTTGATAAATTGCATACGTTGTCTACACCATGAATGCTGTGAATGATCCAAATAGCTTTATTTTTCCTCATTTAAGCACGGAGATTTTTAGTATATATGGTAAGAAGCAACTCAACACATCATTAATTTAGTGTAAGTAGCGGCGTTTTAGCCAACACTGTGATTGTTTTCGAAATGTTCTGAAGTTTGTAAATCCTATCAGCCGTGTTAACATGTATTAAGAGACACCCTGGCACTTAAAACGTAGTTAAGAAAGACTAAAAGATTAAAAACTACTTTGCTTTACATTCACAGCTTCACAGAAGAAACATAACGATGCTGACGTCATTTAATTTTTTCTGTGTATTTTCGACAAACTGACTCTATAATTAGCTTGAAATGAACATCGAATCCTGCACGCTTACATGGCACTTGGGGGGCATCACGTTTTATTCAACTACCAAGACGAGACTTAATTTCCAACGGCCAAACTCTCCAGGTGCATAGTTTGATAAATGAGCTCTCGTCTGATATGGTTTTAGTGTCGAAATTTTTAGGTACCAGGTGTCATTTAAACCGGTAAAACTTAGCCTTCTTTTTGTCTCCTTGAAAAGGCGTGCAAAATACACCTTTATAAAAACGGCGATAAAACCCATACCAAAGAGAATTACAAGAAAATTTTTATATGCTTTTACTGTGCAGTGATATTATAGTTACTGTGCAAAGTTTGATGGTGAATGGACTTGTTTGGCGCTGCCAACATTTTTCTAAAGTTGCGTGACGATTTGACCGTTTAGCCTGAAGGCAAAAACGGCTTTTTTAACGAATTTTCAAACTTTTTAAATTTCAGCCGGAAAGAAAATCGCTGGAACTTTAAAACAATTTTTTCGAAACTAGTTCACAGAAAGGGATGTTTTGGCAAAATAAAAAAAATTCGATTTTTCGTCACTGATTTTCGATTCTCGAAATATTCTGGCGGTCTCTCTTAATTTAGGTGCAGTTTAGACTGGAGAAGGACAGTAAACTTGAAAACACCCAACTTGAACAATTAACGCGGAATATTTTTGTTAGTCATAAGGAGCGATAGAGACACTGATTTGTAAATAAAATTCAAGGTTTAAAGTCAAGCTTTGAAATATTTTGTCGGTATAGTAGATATATTTGCCAAGTAGTTTTAGTCCTTGCATACGCTTTTTGTAAACGCAGCTAGAGTGGTTAGTGCTTATAAATGACAGAAATTAAAGAAATATTTCAACAAATATGCTTTTTATGACACGATTTAGGGATAGTAGCATTTCTTGTTTCCCAACGCCCTCCTCAATGCAGCTTCGTTAATACTTACTAACAATTTCTGATCAAAAGAATCCAAGAATATCTACACCTGTTTTTAGACAGCACCCGTGATCAGAGCCACACCCTTGACTGGGTATGGGGGCCGGGAGAAGAGATAAAATAGTTTTCAAACGGAGATCTATCGAATGTAGAAGTGATAGTTTTTCGACAGCGAAACTTAATAAGTACACCCCTCCCCACTCATTAATCCTTGTCCTCCCTTCTCCTCCCCCTCATTAATCCTCGTCCTCCCTCCCACCCCCCCCCTCCCCCCCATTTCAGTAACAGCGACTCTTAGGCGAACATTTGGTCAAAAAATGTGGGTGAGGAAACTGTGGGGAAGTGGGTGAGGAAAGAAACGATCAGGAGGAGAAGATCGATTTTAAATTCAGATTAGTTTAAAAGTCGGAATATCCTTAAGACCTCAAGAACACAGAAATTTCGGAAAACACCTTTATCGAACAAAAATTGATTTGAAAGCAGAAACCTCAAGAATCAAACTTAGCAATGTGTTCCCAAAAGAAAAACTAAAATTGTCTTTTCTCCAAGTAAAACTCCCACAGATTTTTTATGGTACACGGTATGTGTCATTTTCAAGTGATCTGAGGATCCTAGAATGGTTTGTAGAAGAAATTGAGCGTGAAAAAGGACCTAATCTAAGTCATCCATGTCTGGAAGAAGTGAAAGGGAGACCTTCAGCAGTAAGTCAAGACCAAAGAAAGATAAAGCAGCATACATATTACTTTTTATAGATATTTGTTACCTTAAAATATATTCGCATACATATTTGTCTAACGCATTAACATTAAAAGAGCCCAAGAAATAAACTCTATATACCCTTGCTCGCTTCGCTCTTTGAAAAGTAATTGTAATTGGGTAAAACTGATCCGAACAATTTTTACTATTTATCTACTAACGCTACATTATGAATGCTGCAATCTGATTGACTACCCTAAACGCTATCTATTTAAACAACAGAGTGTTTCTGTCGAGGAACTATCGATTGATAGTTGCCCCGCGAAAATTTGATGTTCTTAAAACAAATACTTGCCCGAGAAGTGAAGCTTCGAGGGCAATTATGCTAGTTCCGATACATAAACACTCTATTTTCTTTATTGTTCACCACTAAATTTTCTTCCGCGTGCCAGTTGAAAAACAGTCAAAACCTACTAAACGCAGATCAATCAAATATTTATTCATGAGTACAGCCTTTCACAAATGTCACTAATTTGAAACCGTACATCAGCTAAATAATACGTTGTACCTGTCAGAATTGAAAAGTCACTGTTTTTCAGATCTGCCCAACTTCGCGGCTATCAGACCATTCAAAATTTTTCACGGATAAGTACTATTCATCCGGGTATTTTTCGCGGACGGGTACTATGGGCTGATAGTCTCTCCATCTATGGGCTGATAGTCTCACTATCGCGTCACGGGATCAACTTAAACCAAGAAGAGTCGAAGAAAATTTAGTGGTGAACTATAATCCATGATAGATAATGCGTAAAGTGAGCAGCACGTGACCTGAGCATTTGCATCATCAAATATAAAAATATGAGCCTGTATGTTGACAACATCTATGGAAGGTGTATACCCAGTTGCAGCTTCTTGTTATGTGGGGATTTCAATCGCCTAAATATTCGCTGCTTGACCACCCAATTCAAGCTCAAACAACTGGTAAACAAGCCGACAAGGAGGACCAAATTTTGGACTTAGTGATCACAAACCTCCCTCAACTATACGACGCAAACTCGGTCCAAACCCTTCCCCCCTTCGGCCTGTCTGATCATATGGTCGTTCTTGTGGGCACCAAAGCGAGGCCAGTGGAAAAAGGTTCCAGTTGGAAATCTGTTCCAAAGCGGGATACTCGCGCAAGTACAAAGTTGGAGCTCGGACGCTTCCTCTCGTCTCTCGACTGGTTCCTGTTCAACCGCGCTGATTCCTGCCTAGCCAAGTTGAATCTGTTGGTAGACACGATTCACATTGGTATGGATCATATCATGCCCTTCAAGCACCACGAGATTCACGTCAACGATGCACCTTGGATTACTGCTGAGCTCAAAACCCTTGTAAGGCTGCGACCGCAGAAAGCGTTCAACAGTGGAGACAAGAAGAGCTACTCCTACGACCTTAAGGCTGTAAACCGAAACCGTAAATCGCTGCGCAGCAACTACTTTGCCTCAACTGGGTTGAAAATCTCAAGTCCACCAAGCCCTCGCAGTGGTAGAATGCTGTGAAACAGATTGCTGGAATGGTTCCCTGTTCCAGTTGGGACAGCATTCTCTCCAGTTTACAGCTTGAAGGCGAAAAAAGGGAACTTGAAATCGCCAAAAAAATTAACTCCGCCTTCCTTGCTCCCATAGAAATCTTCCAACCGTTAGAGCCAGTTGCAACTGTAGAGGACGAACCCTATGTATTCAGTCTGTCCGAGCCTGCGGTTCTGTCCCCCCCTGACACAATTAAATCCACGCAAAGCGGCCGGACCTTACTGTATTCCTGATTGGCTCTTGCGTGAGTACGCTGAAGTTCTTGTCGAGCCCGTTACAGCTATTGTACAGCTGTTGTACAGCTATTTTGTTGTATTGACCCATGTTGGCTGTTTTGGATATCATTGACCGTAATCAATACGTGCTATCCCTAAATGCTCCACCCTGTTCGCTCTGATCTCGATGTTTCACCACTGGTCACAAGCTACAAACGGTACCTGTGCAGCCGTTAGAGTCGTGTTATTTGACTATCGCAAGGCCTTTGATCTTATCAATCATAAGATACTTGTCGCTAAGATCATCGGCCTCGACATACCGCACAGCATCAAAGCCTGGGTGACTGACTTTTTGACGAATCGACACCAACGCGTCAAGTTGTCCTCTGACTGCTTTTCTGAATGGGGCCCAGTCCCTGCAGGAGTTCCTCAAGGGACCAAGCTCGGCCCCTGGCTTTTCTTGCTCATGATCAATGACCTCAAGGTTGTCGCTCCCATGTGGAAGTATGTTGACGACACGATAATCTCCCAAACCATACCCCGCGGCTCTCTGGGTGACGTGCAACACGCTGTTACTGCCGTGGAGGAATGGTCTCGATCTCAGCGGATGCAACTCAATGCCGACAATTGCAAGGAGATGATTATTGACTTCAAGAAAAACCCTCATAACTTGTCCCCTCTCGATGTAGATGGTCACGAGCTTCCTGTCACCGACTGCGCGAAGATATTAGGTGTTACGATATCCAGTGACTTGAAATGGAACGATCATATTGTAGATTGCATTAAGAATGCAAATAAGCGTCTGTATTCAAGTTGTTCTCTTGAAAAGGGCCCGTGTTCCCCTTAAGACATTGTGAATTCCTATTGTACAACAATTAGACCTATACTAGAATACTGCGCTCCAGTGTTCCATTATGCACTCCCGGCCTATCTATGAGGATATAGAAACAATTCAGAAACGCATGCTTTCTATAATTTCACCTGAAATGTCATATTGCGAATGCCTTGAGAGTCTAGGCCTGCCAACTATGTACAATAGACGCATAGAACTCTTGTGTCATTTGTTCAATTCCATTGCTAACAATCCCGAACATAAGTTGTAGCATCTTCTGCCATCAAGGAAAAAACGTAGTTCTAATTTAAGGCGTCAAGAGATATATAATCTGCCACGTTCTCACACGGAACGTTTTCGACGTTCTTTCTTTTATGCTATGTCCCAGGGTGCGCACAATGGCTCCTAAAGCTTCAAAGAAAGTGGACTTTAATTTTAGATATTCATACATATTTTAGATTTACTTACTAGGCATTTACATTTCTATGATTGTATTTAGCTTTATATTTTAACCGATGTTATCTGTAAAATACGCAATTCAGTTTTACGACTGCAAAGTATTACTCAAAAAACTATCTATCTATCTATCTATCTATCTATCTATCTATCTAAGTTTTGGGCGACAAGTAGGTTTCCACAAACCATTCAGTAGATTATTCGCTGTTGATTTCCACTCGTGATAGTTGAGTCTCGAGCCCGTAGTCCTTTGTTTTATAGCCTGATTCTTGAAGGAATTTTCAATGGTTTCTTATCATGTATTCTTCTCATCATGCTCACCTTAAGGGAATAAAGTTGATTCATGTAAATGAAGTGAAGAAAAGAAAAATTATAGGATTCGTTTCTGTAGAAATGAGTCACCAAGACCATTGTAATCATTTTTACCTCTTGAAAACATTGGAAAATGAAAGAAACGGTTCCTGGATCTGTCTTTCTTGTCCTGGTGGAGTAATAAACAGCTTCTCGCCCTCCCTCCCTCAGTAATCAGTTATCTTCCCCAGCCAGACAATATTAACAGATGGAGGCAAACAGCCTTGTGGCCTTTCTAATTTAGAGGGCTCACGTACCAAAAGGTCTTGCATCAATAAGTAGTACTCTACCAAAGATTCTTAATGACACTACTGTGCCTAGCATTAAAGGTGGACTATGCAGTAAAACCCACATGAGTTTTTATCTCTACAATTAAGAAGTATCTAAGATTGCCAAGAGTAACCGAGCTGTTTAAATAATGCCCTTCCGCCTCCCGAAACTTCCAGTCTCGTTTTCTTGCCATCACGCCCCACATCGCTTTGTTGAGATGAGTTGCAAACCATCGGATAAGTGAGCTTGTTAGCTCAATTGGTAGAGTGCTGCACTAGTATCGCAGAGGTCGGTGGTTCGAATCCCGTACAGGCCTGAAATTTTTTTCAGGTCTGATTTTCACTATTGCTCAAATAGTGCTTTACTGCGAAGGATCGTTCACATATACGTCTCATAACCGCAGTTCATACATATGTTTCATATGTTTGTTGTTGTTTGATTTATCATCTACGGGTTTATGTCGAATTAATTTGATGGCCTGCTCCCAGTTGGCTTGTTAGCTCAATTGGTAGAGCGCTGCACTAGTATCGCAGAGGTCAGTGGTTCGAATCCCGTACAGGCCTGAAATTTTTTTCAGGTCTGATTTTCACTATTGCTCAAATAGTGCTTTACTGCGAAGGATCGTTCACATATACGTCTCATAACCGCAGTTCATACATATGTTTCATATGTTTGTTGTTGTTTGATTTATCATCTACGGGTTTATGTCGAATTAATTTGATGG
>NC_142520.1:53529877-53554877 GCF_964205215.1 Stylophora pistillata | reverse complement strand
CTAAAGAATTGGCTTCCCTCGTGGGTAAGATTATTTCCGCCGGTGCAGTGTTTGGGAGCATATGACCAGATATTGCTCAATAGCTGTCGCAGCAGCGCAGGATTGGGATTCGAAGTTTTCTTTAGATGAGTATTGTGTAAGAGATTTTGAGCTTTGGGAAACCAATTTACACAGACTGAATTTGAAAACTATTGTAGACTGCCCTTTCAGGCCATCTAAATATGTCGTTTATTCTGACGCTAGTGCCACAGGGTGTGGTGCACATTTAAATGTCAACGGTGAACAGATATGTCAAAAGCAATGGGACGTACACGAGTGCGGCCTGAGTTCTACTTGGAGGGAGTTAACTGCTATTATATTTGCTCTTGAGTCATTTTTGCCCCTTCTTAAAGGCGCTTATATCAAATGGTTTTCTAATAGTCAAAATGCTTGTAGAATTATCCAAGCTGGAAGCATGAGGAAAGATCTACAAGTTATAGTTTTTCAGTTTTGCGTTGATACTCACTGAAATCGAATTGGAAGTACAATGGATTCCCCGAACTAAGAGCCTGATTACATGAGCCGGGCTGGTCCTGTTAGCCGGGCTGATTTCTTTTGTTTTGGTGTTCGCCAGAGCGTGAAAACAAAAGAAATCAGCCCGGCTAACCGAGCCAGCTCGGCTCATGTAATCAGGCCCTAAGCTTGATAGGGCGGACTTCATTAGTCGTATTATTGATGTAGATGATTGGCAAATCGCAAGTTCCTTTTTTGAATTCCTGGATTATACTTGGGGGCGACATACAGTGGACTGTTTTGCCAATTTCTATAATAAGAAAATCAACAAGTTTTATTTAAGATTTTGGAATCCAGGTTGTAGCGGAGTGGATTTCCTCGTTCAGAATCTGACAGAGGAAAATTGCCTCCTTGTTCCCCCGGTAAATCTGATCCATAGAGCAATTCACTATTTGTATATATCGAAGACTGTGGCTACTTTAGTCGTACCATTCTGGCCTTCGTGGTATTTTTGGCCTATCATTGGTAGAAAAGTTTTTAGTTTTGTGATAGATTATAAGTTGTTCAGTGGAAGGACTGTTCTGAAGCATGATCGGAACACCAATTCGTTGTTAGGCTCTAAGAGATTTTTTGGACAAATGTTAGCGGTCCGTATGAAGTTTTGATTGCTTGACCACCGGGTCTCTGTAACTCTTAGGATGATCAGTAATGATTTAGTTGAGATTTGTTTGGTAGGTATAAGGACGCTTGTCCGATTATACATCGACAAGAGGGCGCTGGCCTCGGATTAGGGGAGCACTTTATCGTCTCCAGCTTATATTCTGAGGTAGCTATGTGGTAGTAGAACGCTTGTGCATACGATAGAAAGGTGGCGCTGGCCTGTTTTCGGAGACCGGTTGTTGCTTTGAATCTTGTATTTTAGTTTGCGGCGTTTCTTTTAAATGTTTTCCGTTCTCTTTTGTCTTGTTTTCTTTTGTTTTCATCAGATGTTTACCACTCAAGGTTATTGGGAGAACATCTCCGACCACGTGAAACCAAACACCAAAGATCTTTTGACCTTTTTAATGAAGTCTAAGGCGGATTCCACGGTTAAAAGATATACAAAATAAATCGTCAAGTTCTCAAGATGGTGTAATTTCTCCGGTATTTAGCCGTCGGCTCCTTTCTCGGTTTCGGTTCCAATTGCTTACCTTCACGAGGTATACGGTTAGATCCAAGTCTTATGCAACACTATCGTTGACACATGCAGCCCTTAAATGGTTTCATTCCTTTATTCCTGGCATCATTAGAAATCCTTTGGATGCAGCAATTTGCCATAATTTGTTAGAAGCAGCTAAACGCGCCAAACCAGCTGTTTCTAAGAAGGAACCCGTCTCTGCCGATATTATAAAGAAAATCATTGATAAGTATGCTGGTCCATCAGCTAACCTCAAGGACTTGCGTTTAGCTTGCATGTGCTCGTTAGGTTTCGCGGGGTTTCTTCGCTATGATGAAGTTCGTAATATTTTGATTAGCCATCTGGAATTTTTGCCTAATCGTTTGTGTGTGTTTGTTCCCCGTGCCAAGAATGACGTTTACAGAGAAGGGAATAAGGTTTATATTAAGAGATTGTTTGGTAGATATTGTCCTGTTGCACTCCTAGAAAGATACATTCTGATGGCTAAAGTAGATCTTAACAGCAATTTGCCACTCTTTAGACCTTTAAGATTGCTCAAATAGATGCAGCTGATTCTCTTTAAGAAATGAATTGTTTCCCGCTGGCTTTTTTTTTTTTCTTTTTTCTAATGGTTGGCTACCTGAAAAGATCTGGAGAACACTGGGTACATTCCCTTAAGACAACTTAGCTATCTATATAATCATGAGTAGTGTTTTTGCCTGATTTTTGATGACAGTATTTGTTTGCAATTCATTTTTAAGATAACGAAATTAATGCTGATAACAGCTGTGGAGATGCAATTCGAGCAACTCTTACACTTCTCTCGTGCTCTCCAAACTCCCCGCGTGCATCCATAACTCGATATACGCACAAAAATTCAAAGGAAAAAAAGGCAGAAAACAGTTATGTTAGGTAAATATGAGAAGGAAGGATAAGAATAAGGATAGATGGGAACAAGCCGGACAAACCAGTTGGCGATCTTGAATTCTAACCAAGGAGCTGAGCTTAGGACCATCAAGAACAGTCTCGGCTATCGGCCAGAGCAGCTAGGAGTTCAAACCTGGGTATCACTTAACATCCAGAGCCCCTAGAACTATTTTCTAAGAGTTATTTTTCAGTTGTGGTACTTTTTGGTACGTTTAGTTTGTCCCTCTTAATTAATCAGGGTTAAAAAGATTTCAGTTGATTAGCTTGACTGTGAACAATGATATAAAGTACGCGGCACAATGTTATGCCGCTAGGCTGTGAATCTAGCCACATGCATTCCGAGTAGCCGGCGCGTTTTTCAGAGTAGACATTAAAATGCGCCGCGCGTCGGGCTTTTTTGACAACCCTGCACTGTACATAAAGACCACATCCTCCCTTCATAATTGAGAATGGCATAAACTTTGAACATGCGCCAAGCGCGGGAAACTTTGAACATGCGCCAAGCGCGGGAAACTTTGAACATGCACCTAGCGCGGGAAACTTTGAACATGCGCCAAGCGCGGGAAACTTTGAACATGCACCTAGCGCGGGAAACTTTGAACATGCACCAAGCGCGGGAAACTTTGAAATTGCACCAAGCGCGGGAAACTTTGAATATGCATCAAACGCGGGAAAATGCAACTTCCATCGAGTACGAGGACATGCGCGTTACTTTAGTGGCCAAGTCATTGATTGACTGTGGGGCCTTAATGAAAAAAAAGACAGAAACCACTGTGAAAGAAGTGTTTTATTACCGTGTTATTATCGTGCTTCTCGTAGGTCATACAGAAAAGAGAAGAATCGAAGACGACAGTTTCCCATGTCAGGAAGAAGAGACTTCTAAAAGGCAAAAAACAGATTAGTGTTCTGCAATAAATATGGTAAAGAAATCTTTTTTCACAAAATGATGTTAGCCGCATTTGTGCTGATATCAAAAGTAAATTAGTTCATTTAAATTCCTGAATCTCAGGACTGAAAGAAATATTTGGTGTTACGTGTTCGTGTCGTACCATTCAAATGTAATTGGCCAATTTAAAATGACGTGATAAATCACTTTGTTGTTGGCTTTGTTAATTTACTCAGCACAACGATATCACCCTCTCCACTTAGTAACGTCTGGTATTTTTTTTAATTTCATAATCTGGTCAGGTGTGAATGCCAAATCCTTATTAGGATAGCATTTGTTTTACTATTTACTTATGGCAGAGAGGCATGGTAACCAGTTGATCTAATACACTAACCTCTTCTCTCCTTTCTGTCCAGCTGTCAAGCGTGTAACCACTTAAAGTACTCTTCACGTGGAGCCTACTATCCTAGAAATAGAGCAGTACAGCGGTCCAGTCCAGCAGCCTAGCGGTCCAGTCCAGAAGTCTAGCGGTCCAGTCCAGAAGTCTAGCGGTCCAGTCCAGCGGTCCAGTCCAGCAGTCTGGCGATCCCCAACCAGAAGAGAATGCGCTTGGCGATCATCGTGGACGAGTGAGAAGTGATCTCCAAGACCAAAACATCATGGCAAAGGAATTGATGTAAAAATGAAAGTAAAATGAATGAAGGAGAAAACTGAATTAATCTATTCGATAGATAGAATCACTGATTGTGAAGGAGGCCTCTGTTAAAAAAAAAGTGCTTTTAAGTAAGAGTTCAAGTCTTAAGTATTTAGGCTTGCAGTTCAGTTTTGTATAGACTACGTTACACACGGCCAGCAAACTTTATAAGGTTGAAATTATAGGAAAGTGTTAACAAATTTTCTCTCCTAAATTCGATTTATTGTCACTTAATTTGGGCGATTGAAAGCGATTTCAAGTTTCTGGGATAAAATTCTCATCCGCTGATCAAAAATCCACCAAAAAATACAAAGAGGAGAGGACGTTCTCAGATAGTAAGTAAAAAAAGAAAATTGTCGTTATTGCTCCTAGTATCGACAGTTTTCGTTAGTGTTGTACTTAACTGATGATGTAAATATGTAATAAAGACGATAAGTAATTTGTTAGGTTATATCCGATATTTTTTTGTTTTGGTTACCACAAAGAAAGGTATATATTACGGAGGGGTGTAACAGAAAGAGGAAATGTATTTGGGGCCTGATTTCATTTAATCATTAACCTTTTAATCTCCTACTCAGTCGTTTCTTCCATAAGCGAGGGATTTATCTGATTCCACTGAATAAATTACCGTTCCCAGACTGGACATCTCACATAACAATCTAACCACCATCCCTGATACTATTGGGGAGATGGTGGAGCTGGAGGGACTGGGGCTGAGTTACAACCAGTTGACTGTGTTGAGTTCAGCTATAAAACAGATGAAGAAACTCAATTTTTTGTATGTGAGAGGGAATCCTTTTACAGTTGAGGGAATGAGATGTGTTATGGAGCTAAGGGATAAGATTGACTGAGTATATTCATTTGTCCTGGGTGAGTGAAGGAAATTCCTCTTCACATTTATGTCGTGACATGTGCATTTACTAAATTGGTTCCAATAGTTGGGTCTGCTAAATCTGAGAGCTGGCAAGCCCTGCGAGCCACGGTGCGAGCCACGGTGCGAGCCATGCGAGCCATTTTTGCGAGTATTTTTTCTTCGATTGGTCCAGGGTCCAGCCAGGAGGTCGTGGATCATTTCGCGCCTGACTATCACTCAACTGTCACTATAAACCGCCCACCCGCCAATTTGAAAGTGTAGATGATCCTGGGGACGAGTGTAAACGGTACAACCTCGCTCCCAGGGTACTCTCTCTTTTCCTGGAAAATTAATTTTAAATCTAGCTACAAAAGTGTTTAATAATGAAATATTCCCAGAAAAAAATCTTATACTCGCTTTGGTTGCCAGAACTATTGCTGGTGCGTCAAATATGAAAAATGCTCTAAACATCTGTACATCGTCCCAAGTCTTGCATCATAGCAATGGCTGTATGTCCTGAGTTGGACGAGTTATTTTCTTCGTTTCATATTTTTGTTATTCAGGGAAAATTTTATCTATTCAAATTGCTCAAGATCTGCAAAAAATAAAAACAATGTGAAAAAAATTAATTAAGATTCAAGACTTAAGTAAAAAATTTTCTGAGGAAAACGTCTGGCTCCACCACCCTACCACTACTGATTGGTATCCATTGACTCCTCTCATTCAGTGATATCAACGAGGAAAATCATTCAAGAGAAAAGAGAATAGTAGTTCCAGGACAACTCCGTGTATTGGCATCAAGAATGGTGAGTAAATCACGTAATTTTAACAGCTTCGCACTTTAATGAATCAGACTTATCAAAATTCTATCAAATAAAAGTTCTGTTCTTAACATTTTGACTGTGGTTCACATGACTCGCGGGCTCGCACCTTGGCTCGCAGGGCTCGCCGGCTCACAGGGCTCACCGGCTCACAGGTTTATAAAACTCCTAATGGTTGAATTGCAAGTGGTCATAGTGCTTGTTATGATAATTGCAGGCAGCTGACAACAGTTTCATAATAAAGCCTGAGAAGAATATGAAGTGAATACTGTCACAGCTATACTCGGGGGTGGAAGCGGAATAATTGGATCTCACTTATTCATTATTCCGATCCTGATGAGCTCAACTCTTTCTTCGCCACTACAGCAGAGAGAACCTTAGGGAAATCTTCAGGGGTCTCTGTCGATGACCTATTATATCTGGTAAATTCACTGGGTGATGTTAGCGACTCCTTCCCTTTCAAGCTACGCGAGGTAACCCATGTAGAGGTCTTACATGAAATCAAATTACTAAGAACGGACATATATGTTTCATATGTTTCATATGTTTCATATGTTTCATATGTTTGTTGTTGTAAGAACGGACAGTTCAACAGGTCCAGATAATATCCCAGTAAAGTTTTTGAAACCAGTTGCGGAGCTGTTAGCGGGTCCCCTCACACATATAATTAACTGCTGTATCAGAAATAATTATTTCCCAATTGACTGGAAGGTGGCGCGAATCTCACCAATACCAAAGATAGATCAACCAATGGCTAAACGACCTGTGTCCATCCTCCCAGCCCTGTCCAAAATCTCTGAAAGGCTGGTAGCCCATCCGACAATTGGATTTATTGAAGAAAAAGCACTTTTTGGTGAAAAAATCTCAGGATTTAGAAAGATTCACTCAACGGCCACGACATTACTGGGGATTAGAGACGATATTACACGTGCAATGCGTCGCGGCAAAATAACTCTCATGATTCTTGCAGACTACTCGAAAGCTTTTGACACTGTGAACTTCAAGTCAGTTATTTATAAAATGCACTCAATGGGTTTTTCAAAGGATTTTCTAGCCTAGATGACCTCCTATCTTACAGGCAGACAACAGTATGTAATGATAGATGACAAGTGTTCTCAGCGGTTGGAAACGTGCTTCGGCGTCCCTCAAGGATCGATCTTAGGACCGTTAATTTTCAATATCCATGTAGCAGACCTCCAGAAAAAGTTAAGTTGCAAACGCTTTCAATATGCGGATGATACCACGTTGCTTCACCACTCGAGGCCGCATGAAATAGAGGCGTGCATAAAGGATGCTATTCAGACAATAAGAGGCCTGAGCAGTTACTCTGAATCGTCCAATCTGGCTTTGAATTCAGAAAAAACGAATGGATGCTACTCTCTACAAGGCAATTGGCGCGCGCACGCTCTTTAAATGATTTTTCCGCAGATGTATACTGCGGTGACACTAAACTTGAGAAAGTCTCAAGCACCAAGCTTTTGCGAGTTTATCTGGATCGGGAACTAACATGGCAAGAACACATGACGAATCTGTTTTCATCGTGTTACGGTGCTTTAGCAGTACTACGGAAACTAAAAAACTTCCCACCACACCACATAAGAAAACTACTGGTGGAAAGTCTTATACTCTCTAAACTGAATTATTGCAACGTTGTGTTTAGTCCTCTCCCAGAGTACCAGACCAAACGCCTTCAAAGAGTACAGAACAATTGTGCGGGTTTTGTGTTAACTAAATTTGCTGGACTCCAGGATGTTAGAAAGCTAGGTTGGCTCACAATCAAAGAGCGTTTAGAATTTAATATAGCTAAGCTAGCGCACAAGTCATTATACAATGAGTACTTTCCACTAAAAGTCAAGCAACACGTCGTAAATAGATATAGTCTTAGGTCATTAGCTGCACCAAAATTAGAACTTGCCAACAAAATTGAGAAGAACACTCTACAAGATCAAGCTGCAGAAGCTTTCAATAAGCTCCCTGCAGAGCTAAGGAATTGCAGTGACCATGCACTTTTTTGTTTAAATCTTAAGAGACACATACTGACATGCAATTGATAATCAAGTATAGTTTTTATTATTCACTATTTTATCAATTTTGATTTATTGTAAGTATTATGCATATAGTTAGTTTTTATATTAGTAGCGAAGAGCCACTATGTGGAAGTATACTAATAAAGGTCATTATTATTCCTTTCATTTTTTTCGAGGTTATTCATCATTCATTTTTAACTTTTTCTCGTTATTCATTATTCCGTAATAGAGTTTTTTAGGCAGTTTCTAATTCGCCTTATTGTGAATGGATG
This sequence comes from Stylophora pistillata, assembly GCF_964205215.1. Taxonomy (NCBI): domain Eukaryota; kingdom Metazoa; phylum Cnidaria; class Anthozoa; order Scleractinia; family Pocilloporidae; genus Stylophora; species Stylophora pistillata. The sequence continues at coordinate 53,546,749 of NC_142520.1, read as the reverse complement.
ATTTCAATTCAATTAAAATATGATTTAAAACCGTCAGCGTCGCGTTCAATCTAATTACCGTATTTATTTACTTAACTCCAGCCTAAGGTTTATTTAGATATCAGCCTTATAGGCGTGGCATTTATTTTTACATACTGTACACTGAACAAAAATGTACACTAAACATCTACACTTTAAGCAGTGACGACGGCAAGCTCTTACGATGGCGTTCGACACTTACCTTTTTCCCTAGTCCTATTTACTTTGCGCAAATTATTGGTAGATATCTAAGCATCATAATGTTTAATATTCTTATTTTCGATCATGGGATTGAGTCACTAAATAATAGTCGAACATGATTCATCTGATGCAAAATGCTTCGCACATTATGATGAGCTATAATTTCACCTGAAATGTCATATTGGGAATGCCTTGACAGTCTGGGCCTGCTAACGTTGGTGCGCACAATGGCTCCTAAAGTTTCAAAGAAAGTCGACTTTAATTTTAGATATTCATACATATTCTAGATTTATTTATTATATTAGGTATTTACATTTATATGATTTTATTTAGCTTTATATTTTAACCAATGTTGGCTGTAAAATACGCAATTCAGTTTTAAGACTACAAAGTATTACTCACTAAGCGATCTATCTATCTATCTAAGTTTTGGGCGACAAGTAGGTTTCCACAAACCATTATATTGTTCCTTGTTGATTTCCACTCGTGATAGTTGATTCTGGAGCCCGTAGTCCTTTGCTTTATAGCCTGATTCTTGAAGGAAATTTCGATGGTTTCTTATTATGTGTTTTTCTTATCATGCGTACCTTAAGGGAATAAACTTGATTCATGTAAATGAAAAAAGGAAAAGACTGAAAAGTATAGGATTCGCTTCTGTAGAAATGAGTCGCTAAGACCATTGTAATCATTTTTACCTCTTGAAAACATTGGAAAATGAAAGAAACGATTCTTGGATCTCTCTTTCTTGTCCTGGTGGAGTAATAAATATCTTCTCACCCTCTCTCCCTCAGTAATCAGTCATCTTCCCCAGCCAACAGATCGAGGCAAACAGCCCGGTGGCCTTTCTAAATGGTCGCGGACGTTGAAGGGCATGGGCACCAAAAGGTCTGGCATCAGTAAATACTACTCTACTAAAGCTTCTTAATGACGCTACTGTGCCTAGCATTAAAGGTGGACTATGCAGCAAAACCCACTCGAGTTTTTATCTCTACCATAAAAAAGTATCTAAGATTGCCAAGAGTAACCGAGCTGATTAAATCACAGCCGGGGCTCACACAAGCTTCCTGTAGTGTTTCCAACAAAACTGTTGACTTTAGATACTTTTAATATTTACTCTGTATTGTTATTAACATTTCTTTCAACTCACGGTCATTATTTACATACCCATTTTCGATTTATTCACTATTTAGGCTTTCATTAATTGATAATTTAATTGGTGCAGGTCCACATCAAGACGTAATGTCTTGCCTATCCCTCAACCTGCTTTATTATGAATAAACGATGATGATGAAACGATGATGAAGCGGCGTGTCTGGTCGTTTATTCGAAATATAAAGAAATGTATGGGAGAATGTTGAAGAGTCGTAATATCGTAAACTTATATCAACGAATGTCTTTTTTAAGGCTAAAAATTAAGTGTAAACCTACCTCACTTGCTGTGTATTGTCTTTTCTGTGGTTCAGTCTAACAGTTCCAAACGTTCAGTCACGTTTTCTTGCCATTTTTTCCGCAGAACACACCCAACATCCCTTTGTTGAGGTGAAATGCAAATGGTCGGATAAGTTTTTATCGCTTTTTAAGATCGATCAGTTTACATTCATCAAATATTACTTTGATACCTTCTGAAACATCAATTAACTACTTTACTAGACTAGTCCGCCGACGTAGCGAAGAGACAAGCACTCCCCCATCCCTTGTAGTAGTCTACCTGGTCACGTGACATGTGAGAAGCATTGTGATGTAAATCGAACCTAAGTTGTCAGTGAGGGAGTGTCTACTTGTAGCCGAACAGCTAGATTGTTCACAATCTCTCTTTGATTTCGTCATAATTCGCCGCAGTTGTTGTTCACTTTGCTGAGAAGTAAGTATTATGTTCAACACAGTTATGAATTTAGCCCATTTGTGTAAACTGTAGCCTCGCTAGACTCCTGAAACGCGAACAAAGATAATTCAGCTGAGAATTAACTCGGACCCTCCGCCCGATCGAACTGATGTAATATTTCCCCTCAAGTGTTTTTGCCGTCATTTCCCGTCAAGTTAATCTAATTCTCTGGTATCTCCAATACTCTTTCTTTCCCTTTGTATTCAAGTTTGCTGAGTTCTGATCCATTGTTTGAACTTTAACGACGCTCGTCAAATGCAGAGCACTTTCGTCATACGATCTTGCAGGAATCAGTCAATGTTCTGTAACAGACGAGTTTAAGTAGAAACTCCAAGCAACAACAAGAGGAAAACAGTGATTTTAAGTTATGATAGCGTTTTTAACGGAACAATATTGGAACTGGAATGCACGGGAGAAACTGTTTCTGATCGTGTTGACGTCAATTAGGTCTAATCGTTATCTGTCTAGTAGTTGTTGAGCGTCGATCAGTATTCACAACAAGTAATGAGAGTGTTTAAACTGATAGCAAAACTTTTGTATGATTCCCTGGATTGTACTTCATTTTAATTTTATCTGATAGAAGTTAGAAATGTACTCGAAACCGCCAAGGTCTTTTAAGTAACCACGTGTAGGCATGATTACATGATCTACAGGCAGTTATGTCACGTATTTGATACTTGCTCGCTTTCTGCTTCGGTAATTGACAAGTGAAAAAGTACAAGTCAAATTCTTAGAAACTTTCGAACTCACTCATTTTTTATTCGTTAACAAGCTTTTTTTGTAAGATATAGAAACCACAGCATACTTGAATGTGCATTTCAAGCGAAAAAATTGTGATTCCAGTATTTGGCCTGTTAATTGTTTCTTGTTTGCGAAAGCAACAAACGCTTCTGTTTGTATTCAATAACTTTGATTATTATACTTTGGACATACTATGAAAAACCTGTTTGGTTGAGAGCTTTCAATCAACATACTAAAGTGTGTATACTTGACATGATAAATGCAATATTTCCTGTGAATGTTGAATTTATTCTTTTTTTTTATTTAAGCACACTTTTCATTGTTTTCCCCAAAATCACCTAGGCCTAAGGAGGGGATAACAATATTACAAGTTTTTATCCAATTTATTCAGGGACACAGACAAACAGACACACAAACAACCCTCCATTGGCAATAACAATGAGTTAAACCTACAAAGCTAGAGGGGTTTATTATTTAAACAATCAAATAATGGCCACTGAGAAGCCATTAGTATTAATTATTATCAAACTTTGTACTTTGTGAAAAAAACCACAGTTGACATTGTAATTTACAGACTGAATACCATACAATACAAATTTAGTTTCCTAATGCATCGCTGCTTAGTGACCGTGCTTCACCTAGAATGTTTGTAGCAGAGGTAGAATTAGGACATCATGTTGAGCTCAGTGTACCTTACAAAAACAAGAAAGAGTATTTCACTAATTCAGACTCAAAACTGCACTGGGAAATACATAGGTGATGCACAGCTATTAATTTTCAAGAGATATTCTCAAAGAAAATGGGAACCCAGTCTGAGGTAGGTGTGATCAACAGATGCATGCCATGTAACAGAACAATCATATAACTTAGTGTCAGTATCCAGAAAGAGAATTTACCAGGTTTGGTCTCAAAGTGGGAAGAGATACAGAGATTGGGACAACTAGGTCCAGACAACTCTAGCCAGTGATAATGGATGGAAAAAAAAGACTTTTGAAATGTAGAATTCTATAAGGAAATTGAGTGAAGTTTTCTTTTGATTTAAGACAAAAATATGCGTATCCACTTGACAGTTTAGGGAATAGCTAAGTTGAATAATGTGGAGCAAGATTCTTGGCTATTTTGTAAAATTGGCTTAATGTATGTAGTTCTCTCCTCAAACTTAGAGGCTTCCAAGCAAGTTCATCATATACCTTTGTGAAGCTGGTTCCCATTTTTAGTTATTCTTTAAACATAAACGAAAAATTATTATCAGTTTTCGTTACTTTTTTTAATTAAATTGTTTATTGCATCAACCACAACATTACACGACATAATGTGTACGACAACTGTTGCTGACCTAGATCTCATGCAAGATGTATCATAAATTGAAAATTGTTGTCTCAAAAGAATCTTACTGGGTGACAAACTCTTAAAAAAAAAGAAAAAAAAATTAAAAAACAAAAAAAAGAAAAAAATTAAACAAAAACAAGGCTCTCATTCTGTTTTTTTCATATTCCAAACAATGAATTATGTCAGAGAGAAGGACTTATGAAATCAGTTTCTGTTAAAGAACCTGCTGGACCATCTTCTGAGTAATTTTCTGTGTCAATTGCAAATGAAAACAACTTACAGAGGATAAAATGAAATAACAGGTCTGGAAATAGCCACTTGGTTTGAATATTTTAAACTTGGAAATCATTCATGTTGTGGTTTATATTACAACTGTTTAAAAATTGTTTTAAAATTGTTTTAAAAATTGTTTATTCCTTTTTATTTCCAGAAGGGAGCGTTCATGATTTCGTTTGATTTAAAGAGTGGCTACCATCATATTGATAATTGTCCAGATCATCAGACTTTCTTAGGTTTCGCGTGGAAGGTTTCAGGTGATATTAGGTTCAGGTATTTGGTATTTACCGTGTTACCTTTTGGATTGGCGTCAGCCCCGTTTATCTTTACCAAGTGCCTTAGGCCAATCGAAAAATACTGGAGGATCCATAGGATCAGTATTGCTTTATTCCTGGACGACGGTTGGTTAACTGATTCGGATCAAGCTTCCTGTGCAGCGTTAGCGGTCTCCGTTAGATCTGATGTATGGAAAGCCGGTTTTATTACCAACGACGAGAAGTCCCAGGGGACTCCTTGTCAGGTCATCGAGTGGTTAGGTATAGTATGGGACTCTAGTCACAGAACTATGCGAATTTCGGATAGACGCCTGTCTAGTATTGCGGGCTCCGTTCAAAGAATGTCTCAAAAACACTATATGGTGTCCGCTAGAGAATTGGCTTCCCTCGTGGGTAAGATTATTTCCGCGGGTGCAGTGTTTGGGAGCATATACAGAATTATGACCAAATATTTCTCAATAGCTGTCGCAGCAGTGCAGGATTGGGATTCGAAGTTTACTTTAGATGAGTATTGTGTAAGAGAGATTGAGTTTTGGGAAACCAATTTAGACAGACTGAATTTGAAAACTATTGTAGACTGCCCTTTCAGGCCATCTAAATATGTCGTTTATTCTGACGGCAGTGCCACAGGGTGTGGTGCACATTTAAATGTCAACGGTGAACAGATATGTCATAAGCAATGGGACGTACACGAGTGCGGCCTGAGTTCTACTTGGAGGGAGTTACCAGCTATTATAACATAATCAAAGTAAAGCGCGCCCTCTGATTGGTCAATTTACTTTAGATGAGGGCGGCCTGAGTTCTACTTGGTGGGAGTTAACAGCTATTATATTTGCTCTTGAGTCATTTTTGCCCCTTCTTAAAGGCGCTCACTTCAAATGGCTTTCTGACAGTCAAAATGCTTGTAGAATTATCCATGTTGGAAGTATGAGGAAAAATCTACAAGTTATAGCCCTTAAGATTTTTCAGTTTTGCGTTGATAATCATTGAAATCGAATTGGAAGTACAATGGATTCCCCGAACTAAGCTTGATAGGGCGGACTTCATTAGTCGTATTATTGATGTAGATGATTGGCAAATCACAACTTCCTTTTATGAATTTCTGGATAAATGGATTATTCCAAAAAGTAAAAGTCCTCTCAATGAATGCCTTAACAACGCCATCTTACTGTGTTGACTGCGTGACTAATATCACGCACACGCTGAGTGCGAAATATCGCGCGATAAAACTGAATTTATCACGCGATAATTTCCATTTATCGCGAGATAATTTATCATTTATCGCGCGATAATTTTTCATTTATCCCGCGATAATCGCCATTGATCGCGCCATTTTATCGCGCAATATTTTGATTTTATCGCGCGATAAAAAAATGTGTCATGTCCCCACTATGGGTCACAATATAAATGTGTTCGAATATGCTAACAAAAATAGACGCCCACTGCTGACTTACGGAATGTGATATTGTAAACAATTTTGCCATGGGAAATAGATGAGAATTTGAAACGGAAGCTGGGATAAAAACCAATCAGTCGTCGTTAACTATGGAAGGCTAGCTTATTGTATTGATTTCCTGATCGAACACGGTGTTAACTACTAAAATGTTCTTGGAATTTCGGAGTTAACCACAGGGTGCCTAATTAGATTATGTCGTAACGTAAATGCCGATGTTGCGATTTTCACAAAAATCAGCCTGGTTTTTCCGTGCGGAAATGAAAAGCCCAATCAAATTTTTATATCCTCGAAAACGACACTATTTGCACTTATCATGAGCTTAACCTGAACCGATTCTGAGTTATACCGCATGGGGAAAATGATAATTGAAAATTTGCTACGAAATGCGGTATTTGGATTTTAAAATATTGATGATTTTCAAAAGCGTTCGATTCCCTCCAAATTAAATGAACTGGTCCCGTTTACTTAAACCATTCCTCGATCCTTCGTATACAAATCTATAAAATTAATATGGGCCTGCTCTCTTTTGCGCTTTTCATGAGCAAGTTCATTTGTCTCTACTCAGGGCACTGATAACCGCCATTTCCCGGCTACCGACGCTCGTTTTGTTTTCGTGAATTTTTTTAGGATGAAGAGGCATGTCTGGAATAAAAAAAAAAAACCATACAACGTTGCTATGTTCACCATAAGGTGTCTCTGACTAAAATATAAGGATAGTCATTTTTCGGTCGATGTGCCGCCTCTTACGCGGTCATGAAAAAAAAACTGTAGAGGAAGCAATCTTAGAGCTCTAGCGTTCGTATCGTGGGGTAGAAGTCCAAGCTCCCCTCATGTGGTTAAACCTCTATCTGTATCTGTGCAATCCAACGGGAAGAAGAGAGTAATCTTAGACTTAAGGTACGTTAATAAGCTTCTTACCAAACAAAGAGTCAAGTACGAAGACTGGAAGATAGCTTTGTCTTATTTCCAGAAGGGAGTGTTCACGATTTCGTTTGATTTAAAGAGTGGCTACCATCATATTGATATTTGTCCAGATCATCAGACTTTCTTAGGTTTCGCGTGGAAGGTTTCAGGTGATATTAGGTTCAGGTATTTCGTATTTACCGTGTTACCTTTTGGATTGACGTCAGCCCCGTTTATCTTTACCAAGTGCCTTAGGCCAATCGAAAAATACTGGAGGATCCATAGGATCAGTATTGCTTTATTCCTGGACAGCGGTTGGTTAACTGATTCGGATCAAGCTTCCTGTGCAGCGTTAGCGGTCTCCGTTACATCTGATTTATGGAAAGCCGGTTTTATTATCAACGACGAGAAGTCCCAGGGGACTCCTTGACAGGTCATCGAGTGGTTAGGTATACTATGGGACTCTAGTCACGGAACTATGCGAATTTCGGATAGACGACTGTCCAGTATTGCGGGCTCCGTTCAAGGAATGTCTCAAAAACACTATATGGTGTCCGCTAGAGAATTGGCTTCCCTAGTGGGTAACATTATTTCCGCCGGTGCAGTGTTTGGGAGCATATCCAGAATTATGACCAGATAATGCTCAATAGCTGTCGCAGCAGTGCAGGATTGCGATTCGCAGTTTACTTTCGATGAGTATTGTGTAAGAGAAATTGAGTTTTGGGAAACCAATTTAGACAGACGGAATTTGAAAACTACTGTAGACTGCCCATTCAGGCCATCTAAACATGTCGTTTATTCTGTCGCTAGTGCCACAGGGTGTGGTGCACATTTAAATGTCAACGGTGAACAGATATGTCATAACCAATGGGACGTACACGAGTGCGGCATGAGTTCTTGAGTCATTTTTGCCCCTTCTTAAAGGCGCTTACATCAAATGGCTTTCTGACAGTCAAAATGCCTGTAGAATTATTCAAGTTGGAAGCATGAGGAAAGATCTAAAAGTTATCGCCCTTAAGATTTTTCAGTTTTGCGTTGATAATCATTGAAATCAAATTGGAAGTACAATGGATTCCCTGAACTAAGCTTGATAGGGCGGACTTCATTAGTCGTATTATTGATGTAGATGATTGACAAATCACAACTTCCTTTTTTGAATTCCTGGATTATACCTGGGGGCGACATACAGTGGACTGTTTTGCCAATTTCTATAATAAGAAAATCAACAAGTTTCATTGAAGATTTTGGAATCCAGGTTGTAGCGGAGTGGATTTCTTTGTTCAGAATCCGATAGGGGAAAATTGCCTCGTTGTCTATTCCATATAACAATTCACTATTTGTACATATCCAACGCTGTGGCTACTTTAGTCGTACCATTCTGACCTTCCTCGTATTTTTGGCCTATCATTACCGCAAAAGTTTTAAGTTTTGTGATGGATTATAAGTTGTTCAGTGGAAGGACTGTTCTGAAGCATGGTCGGAACACCAATTGGTTGTTAGGCTAAGAGATTTTTTGGACAAATGTTAGCGGTCCGTATGAAGTTTTGATTGCTTGACCACCGGGTCTCTGTAACTCTTAGGATGATCAGTAATGATTTAGTTGAGATTTGTTTGGTAGGTATAAGGACGCTTGTCCGATCATACATCGACAAGAGGGCGCTGGCCTCGGAATAGGGGAGCACTTTATTGTCTCCAGCTTATATTCTGAGGTAGCTATGTGGTAGTAGAACGCTTGTGCATACGATAGAAAGGTGGCGCTGGCCTGTTTTCGGAGACCGGTTGTTGCTTTGAATCTTGTATTTTAGTTTGCGGCGTTTCATTTAAATGTTTTCCGTTCTCTTTTGTCTTCTTTTCTTTTGTTTTCATCAGATGTTTACTACTCAAGGTTATTGGGAGAACATCTCCGACCACGTGAAACCAAACACCAAAGATCTTCTGACCTTTTCAATGAAGTCTAAGGCGGATTCCACGGTTAAAAGATATACAAAATAAATCGTCAAGTTCTCAAGATGGTGTAATTTCTCCGGTATTCAATTGTCGCCTCCTTTTTCGGTTTCAGTTCCAATTGCTTACCTTCACGAGGTATACAGTTAGATCCAAGTCTTATGCAACACTATCGTTGACACATGCAGCCCTTAAATGGTTTCATTCCTTTATTCCTGGCATCATTAGCAATCCTTTGGATGCAGCAATTTGCCATAATTTGTTAGAAGCAGCTACACGCACCAAACCAGCTGTTGCTAAGAAGGAACCCATCTCTGCCGATATTATTAAGAAAATCATTGATAAGTATGCTGGTCCATCAGCTAACCTCAAGGACTTGCGTTTAGCTTGTATGTGCTCGATAGGTTTCGCGGGGTTTCTTCGCTATGATGAAGTTCGTAATATTTTGATTAGCCATCTGGAATTTTTGCCTAATCATTTGTGTGTGTTTGTTCCCCGTGCCAAGAATGACGTTTACAGAGAAGGGAATAAGGTTTATATTAAGAGATTGTTTAGTAGATATTGTCCTGTTGCCCTCCTTGAAAGATACATTCTGATGGCTAAAGTAGATCTTAACAGCAATTTGCCACTCTTTAGACCTTTAAGATTGCTCAAATCTTCCATTACTTACAAGTTATATGGAAGCAAGCTCTTGTATACGACATGTGGGGAAGTATTTAAGAGTTGTCTTAAGGACCTTGGCTTAGACTACAAGTTGTATGGCCTGCATAGCTTAAGATCGGGAGGGGGTACATCTGTTGTTAGCAACAGCACCAGCTTATCGGAACGTTTACTTAAATTACATGGTCGCTGGAAGTCGGACTGTGCTAAAGACATGTATGTCCTTGAAGACGTATCTGAGAGTCTAGAAATAAATGATAATTTGGGATTGTAGCAGTTAGGGTACCTTAATTGTAATATTCTTTCGTCAATTGTATGAATAAATGTTAGCTTGGATTGCCTGAGCATCCAACCATCATTCCTTTGGTGTTGTATTTCTATAAATAGTATTTAAGGAGAAAATAATTTACGTTCGTCTGAGCGCAGCGAATTAGAACGCAACCATCCCTTCTACTCATCAATGGCTTAGGAGTCCATGTACGACCCCATAAAATGTCCTGAGCTCAGTAGATACTTTTCAATGTATTCCAATGTATTCCCATGCATTCCAATGTATTCCTACCTATTCCCATATATTTCTACGTATTCCCATGTATTATTCCCATGTATTCCTACGTATTCCCATGTATTCCAATGTATTCCCATGTATTCCAATTTATTCTCATGTATTCCTACGTATTCCTACGTATTACCATGTATTCCCATGTATTCCCATGTATTCCCACGTATTCCCATGTATTCCCATGTATTCTCATATATTCCAATGTATTCCCACGTATTCCTACGTATTCCCATGTATTCAAATGTATTCCAATGTATTCCCATGTATTCCCACGTATTCCCATGTATTCCCATGTATTCTCATGTATTCCAATGTATTCTTATGTATTCCTACGTATTACAATGTCTTCCCATGTATTCCCACGTATTCCCACGTATTCCCATGTATTCCCATGTATTCTAATGTATTCCAATGTATTCCCACGTATTCCTACGTATTCCCATGTATTCCGATGTATTCCCATGTATTCTCATGTATTCCAAGGTATTCCCACGTATTCCTACGTATTCCCATGTATTCCAATTTATTCCCATGTATTCCCACGTATTCCTACGTATTCCCATGTATTCCAATGTATTCCCATGTATTCCAATGCATTCCCATGTATTCCCATGCATTCCCGTGTATTCCAATGTATTCCCATGTATTCCCATGTATTCCTGCGTATTCCCATGTATTCCAGTGTATTCCCCTGTATTCCTACGTATTCCCATGTATTCCAATGTATTCCCATATATTCCCATGTATTCCCATGTATTCCTATGTATTCCCATGTATTCCCATGTATTCCTACGTATTCCCATGTATTCCTACGTATTCCTAAGTATTCCTACGTATTCCCATGTATTCCCATGTATTCCCACGTATTCCCATGTATTGCCACGTATTCCCATGTATTCTCATGGCTTCCAATGTATTCCCACGTATTCCTACGTATTCCCATGTATTCAAATGTATTCCGATGTATTCCCATGTATTCCCACGTACTCCCATGTATTCCCATGTATTCTCATATATTCCAATGTATTCCCACGTATTCCTACGTATTCCCTTGTATTCAAATGTATTCCAATGTATTCCCACGTATTCCCATATATTCCCATGTATTCCCATGTATTCCTATGTATTCCCATGTATTCCCATATCTTCCCATGTATTCCCATGTATTCCTATGTATTTCCATGTATTCCCATGTATTTTTAGTTATTCCCATGTATTCCTACGTATTTCTAAGTATTCCTACATATTCCCATGTATTCCCACGTATTCCCATGTATTCCCACGTATTCCCATGTATTCCCATGTATTCTCATGTCTTCCAATGTATTCTCACGTATTCCTACGTATTCCCATGTATTTAAATGTAGTCCCCTGTATTCCCACGTATTCCCATCTATTCCCATGTATTCTCATGTATTCCCATGTATTCCAATGTATTCCCATGTATTCCAATGCATTCCCATGTATTCCCATGCATTCCCATGTATTCCAATGTATTGCCATGTATTCCCATGTATTCCTGCGTATTCCCATGTATTTCAGGGTATTCCCCTGTATTCCCACATATTCCCATGTATTCCAATGTATTCCCATATATTCCCATGTATTACCATGTATTCCTATGTATTCCCATGTATTCCCATATATTCCCATGTATTCTCATGTCTTCCAATGTATTCCCACGTATTACTACGTATTCCCATGTATTCCAATGTATTCCAATGTATTCCCATCTATTCCCACGTATTCCCATGTATTCCCATGTATTCCCAGGTATTCTTATGTATTCCAATGTATTCCCACGTATTCCTACGTATTCCCATGTATTCCAATGTATTCCCATATATTCTCATGTATTCCCATGTATTCCTATGTATTCCCATGTATTCCCATATATTCCCATGTATTGCCATGTATTCCTATGTATTTCCATGTATTCCCATGTATTTTTACTTATTACCATGCATTCCTACGAATTTCTAAGTATTCCCACGTAGTCCCATGTATTCCCATGTATTCCCACGTATTCCCATGTATTCCCACGTAGTCCCATGTATTCCCATGTATTCCCATGTATTCCCATGTATTCTCATGTATTCCAATGTATTCCCACGTATTCCTACGTATTCCCATGTATTCAAATGTATTCCCATGTATTCGCACGTATTCCCATGAATTCCCATGTATTCCCATGCATTCTCATGTATTCCCATGTATTCCAATGTATTCCCATGTATTCCAATGCATTCCCATGTATTACCATGCATTCCCATGTATTCCAATGTATTCCCATGTATTCCTGCGTATTCCCATGTATTCCGGGGTATTCCCCTGTATTTCTACGTATTCCCATGTATTCCAATGTATTCCCATATATTCCCATGTATTCCCATGTATTCCCATGTATTCCCATGTATTGCCATGTATTCCCATGTATTCCTACGTATTCCTATGTATTCCTACGTATTCCTAAGTATTCCCACGTATTCCCATGTATTCCCATGTATTCCAATGTATTCCCATGTATTCCCATGTATTCCCTACGTATTCCTGCGTATTCCAATGTATTCCCATGTATTTCCATGTATTCCTACGTATTCCCATTTATTCCTACATATTCCCACGTATTCCTACCTATTGCCATGTATTCCCATGTATTGCAATGTATTCCAATGTATTCCCGTGTATTCCTATGTATTCCCATGAACTCCAATGTATTCCCATATATTTTCATGTATTCCCATGTATTCCCATGAACTCAAATGTATTCCTATATATTCCCGTGTATTCCCATGTATTCCAATGTATTCCCATGTATTCCAATGTATTCCAATGTATTCCCATGTATTCCAATGTATTCTTATGTATTCTTATGTATTCCCATGTATTCCCACGTATTCCCATGAATTCCCATGTATTCCCATGCATTCTCATGTATTCCCATGTATTCCAATGTATTCCCATGTATTCCAATGCATTCCCATGTATTACCATGCATTCCCATGTATTCCAATGTATTCCCATGTATTCCTGCGTATTCCCATGTATTCCGGGGTATTCCCCTGTATTTCTACGTATTCCCATGTATTCCAATGTATTCCCATATATTCCCATGTATTCCCATGTATTCCCATGTATTCCCATATATTGCCATGTATTCCCATGTATTCCTACGTATTCCTATGTATTCCTACGTATTCCTAAGTATTCCCACGTATTCCCATGTATTCCCATGTATTCCAATGTATTCCCATGTATTCCCATGTATTCCCTACGTATTCCTGCGTATTCCAATGTATTCTTATGTATTTCCATGTATTCCTACGTATTCCCATTTATTCCTACATATTCCCACGTATTCCTACCTATTGCCATGTATTCGCATGTATTGCAATGTATTCCAATGTATTCCCGTGTATTCCTATGTATTCCCTTGAACTCCAATGTATTCCCATATATTTTCATGTATTCCCATGTATTCCCATGAACTCCAATGTATTCCTATATATTCCCGTGTATTCCCATGTATTCCAATGTATTTCCATATATTCCCATGTATTCCCATGTATTCCTATGTATTCCCATGTATTCCCATATATTCCCATGTATTCCCATGTATTCCTATGTATTTCCATGTATTCCCATGTATTTTTAGTTATTCCCATGTATTCCTACGTATTTCTAAGTATTCCTACATATTCCCATGTATTCCCACGTATTCCCATGTATTCCCACGTATTCCCATGTATTCCCATGTATTCTCATGTCTTCCAATGTATTCTCACGTATTCCTACGTATTCCCATGTATTTAAATGTAGTCCCCTGTATTCCCACGTATTCCCATCTATTCCCATGTATTCTCATGTATTCCCATGTATTCCAATGTATTCCCATGTATTCCAATGCATTCCCATGTATTCCCATGCATTCCCATGTATTCCAATGTATTGCCATGTATTCCCATGTATTCCTGCGTATTCCCATGTATTTCAGGGTATTCCCCTGTATTCCTACATATTCCCATGTATTCCAATGTATTCCCATATATTCCCATGTATTACCATGTATTCCTATGTATTCCCATGTATTCCCATATATTCCCATGTATTCCCATGTATTCTCATGTCTTCCAATGTATTCCCACGTATTACTACGTATTCCCATGTATTCCAATGTATTCCAATGTATTCCCATCTATTCCCACGTATTCCCATGTATTCCCATGTATTCCCAGGTATTCTCATGTATTCCAATGTATTCCCACGTATTCCTACGTATTCCCATGTATTCCAATGTATTCCCATATATTCTCATGTATTCCCATATATTCCTATGTATTCCCATGTATTCCCATATATTCCCATGTATTCCCATGTATTCCTATGTATTTCCATGTATTCCCATGTATTTTTACTTATTACCATGCATTCCTACGAATTTCTAAGTATTCCCACGTAGTCCCATGTATTCCCATGTATTCCCACGTATTCCCATGTATTCCCACGTAGTCCCATGTATTCCCATGTATTCCCATGTATTCCCATGTATTCTCATGTATTCCAATGTATTCCCACGTATTCCTACGTATTCCCATGTATTCAAATGTATTCCCATGTATTCGCACGTATTCCCATGAATTCCCATGTATTCCCATGCATTCTCATGTATTCCCATGTATTCCAATGTATTCCCATGTATTCCAATGCATTCCCATGTATTACCATGCATTCCCATGTATTCCAATGTATTCCCATGTATTCCTGCGTATTCCCATGTATTCCGGGGTATTCCCCTGTATTTCTACGTATTCCCATGTATTCCAATGTATTCCCATATATTCCCATGTATTCCCATGTATTCCCATGTATTCCCATATATTGCCATGTATTCCCATGTATTCCTACGTATTCCTATATATTCCTACGTATTCCTAAGTATTCCCACGTATTCCCATGTATTCCCATGTATTCCAATGTATTCCCATGTATTCCCATGTATTCCCTACGTATTCCTGCGTATTCCAATGTATTCCCATGTATTTCCATGTATTCCTACGTATTCCCATTTATTCCTACATATTCCCACGTATTCCTACCTATTGCCATGTATTCCCATGTATTGCAATGTATTCCAATGTATTCCCGTGTATTCCTATGTATTCCCATGAACTCCAATGTATTCCCATATATTTTCATGTATTCCCATGTATTCCCATGAACTCAAATGTATTCCTATATATTCCCGTGTATTCCCATGTATTCCAATGTATTCCCATGTATTCCAATGTATTCCAATGTATTCCCATGTATTCCAATGTATTCTTATGTATTCCCATGTATTCCCACGTATTCCCATGAATTCGCATGTATTCCCATGCATTCTCATGTATTCCCATGTATTCCAATGTATTCCCATGTATTCCAATGCATTCCCATGTATTACCATGCATTCCCATGTATTCCAATGTATTCCCATGTATTCCTGCGTATTCCCATGTATTCCGGGGTATTCCCCTGTATTTCTACGTATTCCCATGTATTCCAATGTATTCCCATATATTCCCATGTATTCCCATGTATTCCCATGTATTCCCATATATTGCCATGTATTCCCATGTATTCCTACGTATTCCTATGTATTCCTACGTATTCCTAAGTATTCCCACGTATTCCCATGTATTCCCATGTATTCCAATGTATTCCCATGTATTCCCATGTATTCCCTACGTATTCCTGCGTATTCCAATGTATTCTTATGTATTTCCATGTATTCCTACGTATTCCCATTTATTCCTACATATTCCCACGTATTCCTACCTATTGCCATGTATTCGCATGTATTGCAATGTATTCCAATGTATTCCCGTGTATTCCTATGTATTCCCATGAACTCCAATGTATTCCCATATATTTTCATGTATTCCCATGTATTCCCATGAACTCCAATGTATTCCTATATATTCCCGTGTATTCCCATGTATTCCAATGTATTTCCATCTATTCCCATGTATTCCCATGTATTCCCATGTATTCCAATGTATTCCAATGTATTCCCATGTATTCCAATGTATTCTTATGTATTCTTATGTATTCCCATGTATTCCTACGTATTCCCATATATTCCAATGTATTCCCATGTATTCTTATCTATTCCTACGTATTCCTACGTATTCCCATGTATTCCAATGTATTCCCATGTATTTCAATGTATTCCCATGTATTCCCATGTACTCTTACGTATTCCCATATATTCCAATGTATTCCCATGTATTGCTATGTATTCCTACGTATTCTCATGTATTCCCACGTATTCCCATGTATTCCCACGTATTCCCGTGTATTCTCATGTATTCCAAAGTATTCCTACGTATTCCTACGTATTCCCATGTATTCCAATGTATTCCCATGTATTCCCACGTATTCCTACGTATTCCCATGTATTTCAATGTATTCCTCTGTATTCCCATGTATTCCCATGTATTCTTATGTATTCCCATGTATTCCTTTGTATTCCTATTTCCATGTATTCCCGTGTATTCCATGTATTCCTATGTATTTCTATGTATTTCTATGTATTCCTATGTTTTCCCATGTATTCCAATGTATTCCTGTACATTTCAATGTA
>NC_142520.1:53237377-53264877 GCF_964205215.1 Stylophora pistillata | reverse complement strand
TTTAGAACTGCATTTTTTTAGCGCCATGGTAACGTGACGTCACACTTAAGGACTCAATTTCTGATCAAAAGAATCCAAGAATATCTACACCTGTTTTTAGACAGCACCCGTGATCAGAGCCACACCCTTGACTGGGTATGGGGGCCGGGAGAAGAGACAAAATAGTTTTCAAACGGAGATCTATCGAATGTAGAAGTGATAGTTTTTCGACAGCGAAACTTAATAAGTACACCCCTCCCCACTCAGTAATCCTTGTCCTCCCTTCTCCTCCCCCTCATTAATCCTTGTCCTCCCTCCCACCCCCCCTGGGTGAGGAAAGCAACGATCAGGAGGAGAAGATAGATTTTAAATTCAGATTAGTTTAAAAGTCGGAATATCCTTAAGACCTCAAGAACACAGAAATTTCGGAAAACACCTTTATCGAACATAAATTGATTTGAAAGCAGAAACCTCAAGAATCAAACTTAGCAATGTGTTCCCAAAAGAAAAACTAAAATTGTCCTTTCTCCAAGTAAAACTCCCACAAATTTTTATGGTACACGGTATGTGTCATTTTCAAGTTATCTGAGGATCCTGGAATGGTTTGTAGAAGAAATTGAGCGTGAAAAAGGACCTAATCTCAGTCATCCATGTCTGGAAGAAGTAAAAGGGAGACCTTCAGCAGTAAGTCGAGACCAAAGAAAGATAAAGCAGCATACATATTACTTTTTATAGATATTTGTTACCTTAAAATATATTCGCATTTTACTATCTGTGATTTACTCCAATAGAGCATAATATTGTGACATAAGGATATACACGCCTGTCCGGTTTCCAAGGTCTCTGCTTTTCTAATTACATCCATGGAAACGGGTTTTATTCTAAGTTGGTTGTAGCACACGTCAGGTTTTTAAGTTCTGTTTGTTTGTGTACGTGTAGTTAACCTGCGTTTGCCCGGAAACTTTAAGTATTGTTCTATATAATAGTCCAGTCAGCCAACCAGTCAGTGGTACAGTCAATCGGTTGAACAACTTTGCTCATCATGTTGTATTATTTGGAGTTTTTGAGTAGGCCCCTATACTTTCACAGTCCCCTATTTCTCTCATGATTGCACAGGAGTACTAGAAAATAACCCAAAAAATTACACAAAGGTGGGTTAAGAAAATCCACGCTGAGTGTGAAATCCGATTTTAGATCTGAAAGCTTTGGAAGAAAAGTGAATATTACTTTTTTTGCTCACAATTTGATGATTAAATGTTACAAAAAGAAAAGACAAAATTATTTCAAAAAGGCTTTTTAAACAATTAGATAGAGAAATCAAGGGTAAAAATTAGCCCTGGGTTTGTACTAATCAGCTTCTGAAGAACTGGGCCCGAGGAGACTTAAAGAAATGCTGGAGGTTACGTGTGGTGGATCAGCATCCCAGCCTTCTCCATGCTCCACAAACGTGAATTAACTGTGATGGTGATGGACCACTGAGCTCATAACACTAATACCAGAGATGGCCTTTAAATCTTTACAAATAATGACAATTATTCAATAGTTACACGAGTCATCCATCCTTAAAGAGCTGAGCAATCATATTTATCCATCAAAGTTAAAATTAACTATTGGGGTTACGTTAGTTTTAGAAGTATCTAATTCAACTGACATCAATATATTTTGAAGGCTAGATGATCTTAACCAATCATTGTTATATGATATATTCAAAACAACAATTCAAATTACAACACATGGCAATACATATCATTGTGGCTAAATCAGATTTGTTTGAATAAAGTCTAATGAAATTGACTAAACACATGACTATCAAAGAATCTATGTTGTTCATGTACCGAGCTGAAGTTCAAACATGATAAAGTATACATAAAGTCTTTCGTGCTGTGAAAGGTAAAAGTCTGCCTAAGAGAATGACTTACATAGTGAAGGGAGCTAATCAATCTAAGTTTCTGTGGTATGAAGTGACCAAGAATATTTTCACCCACCCCTGGACGGGATCCTACTCCTTGACAGGTAGCTCCACAGTATTTTTTTCTCATTTCTTTATCATTTCACTTGGACCATTAATACTCCTGGGGACACTGTTGGGGACACTCCTGGGGACACTCATGGGGGACACTCCTGGGGACACTCCTGGGGACACTCCTGGGGACACTCCTGGGGACACTCCTGGGGACACTCCTGGGGACACTCCTGGGGACACTCCTGGGGACACTCCTGGGGACACTCCTGGGGACACTCCTGGGGACACTCCTGGGGACACTGCTGGGGACACTGCTGGGGACACTCCTGGGGACACTCCTGGGGACACTCCTGAGGACACTCCTGAGGACACTCCTGGGGACACTCCTGGGGACACTCCTGGGGACACTCCTGGGTAGAGTGACTTGAGGGAGAGGCATTTTAGCAGTAAAGTTTAATTTCCAGGAACAGTACAACTTGACTCCTTTAATGGCTGAACTGGACCTTTTCATTATAAGTCTAACGCATTGACATTAAAAGAGCGCAAGAAATAAACTCTATATACCCTTGCTCGCTTCGCTCATTCAAAAGTAATTGTAATTGGGTAAAAATGATCCGAACAATTTTTACTATTTATCTACTAACGCTACATTATGAATGCTGCAATCTGATTGAACTACCCTAAACGCTATCTATTTAAACAGCAGAGTGTTTCTGTCGAGGAACTATCGGTTGATAGTTGCCCCGCGAAATTTAATGTTCTTAAAACAAATACTTGCCCGAGAAGTGAAGCTTCGAGGGCAATTATGCTAGTTCCGAGACATAAATACTCTATTGTATTGTTCACCACTAAATTTTCTTCCGCGTGCCAGTTGAAAAACAGTCAAAACCTACTAAACGCAGATCAATCAAATATTTATTCATGCGTACAGCCTGTCACAATGTCAATAATTCGCAGCAGTACACCAGCTAAATAATACGTTATACCCGTCAGAATTGAAAAGTCACTGTTTTTCCGATCTGCCTAACTTCGCGGCTATCAGACCATTCAAAATTTTTCACGGATGAGTACTATCCATCCGGGTATTTTTCACGGACGGGTATCGCGTCACGTGATCAACTTAAACCAAAAACAGTCGAAGAAAATTTAGCGGAAATGGTCCGATAAACCAAACAGGCAATCCAACTAGCTTACGCAAATCGTATAATTTATTCCAGTATATTATCCTTCGATCTAGAGAAAAGAAATTAAATACATTTGAGAAACTGAACAGGATCTATCGATACATAAGCACACGAGTCAAACTATTAGGTAGAATTGCAGCACTGATAACTTACTTCTGTGGCGATGTCTAGTAAGATTGTTTCACGGTATACAGGTCAGCAACAGATATAACAGATCAGGGTATAACAGAATACGGGTCAGCGCGACAGGTCAGCAAACATGAAGGTCACTTCGAATCTAAACATCTGAACTGAAAGCAGACTTATTCACGTGACTTAATTGCGAAACTTAGTGTCAATCAAAGTCAATCAGGAAATCAAGTTAATAATTCATTGTATTGACGAAACACTCTCCACCCCGATAAGGGCGCAGTCCTTATCATAGCAAATGTTCGTTTAGTCGTCGCCTTCAGCAGGGTGAATTACTGCAATTTTTGTCACTGGACGACTGTATTCTCCGGTGGATGTCTTCACTGTAACGTTTCGAACGCGTCCGTCAGTTCCAGGGTATACTTTGGTTACTCTGCCAACAGCCCACTTGCTTCTCACAGCGTTATTATCGGCTACTGTAAATATGTCACCAACTTTGACATTGCGGTTCTCAACATGCCACTTCTTTCTTGGTACCGGGGTGGGGAAGACATCCCTAGTCCAGCGTCTCCAGAATGAATCAACTATATTTTGCACAAACTCTACTCGCTTACGAGGATTTCTGGTATCTTTAAATAGACCTTGTGGTACCTCTGGAGTTGCTCTTCCAAGGAGCATGTCGTTCGGACACAGGTACGCTCCGTCGTCTGGATCATTGGGGATGCGCCCTATGGGACGTTGATTCAACAGGTTTGCGATCTCTAGGAGGCAGGTGTACAACTCGAAAGGCGTCAGAAGTTGGTCGCCGATTGCAATCTTCAGTGATCTCTTGCAGCTCTTGATAAGGGCTTCTGCACATCCGTTTTGATGTGGCGCAGCTGGCGTTGTGAAGATCCACTTTATGCTCTTTTCTCCGCAAAACTCGCGTAACTGATCGTCATCTAGATTTTTCACCATCTCTTTCAGTTCGTTAGCGGCCCCAACCATCTGTGTTCCGTTATTACTTAGTATCGCTGCTGGGTATCCTCGGATTGAAAAGAATCTACGAGGAACTTGGATGAACTCCATTGTAGTTAGGTCAATCGCTAACTCTAGATGGGCAGCCCGGGTGTTTAGGCACGTGAAGATGACGCCATAGTGCTTAGTCGTCCTGCTTCTCCCTATTTTGACGTTATAGGGACCAAGGTAATCACCTGCGGTGTGTGTGGTGCTAAACGGAGAACAGGTAGGTCTGCCATTAGCTGCGTCTCAGCCTTATGTGCCATTTCGCGGCAAAATCCGCACTTAAATTTGACGGACTTGCTTAGCTTCTTCGCTTTCAAGATCCAAAACTTCCTTCGCGTCTTGCCTGTGGTGGCTGCTACGCCGGAGTGTCCGTACTGATGAGCTTCTCTTGTTACCAGGAGGGAAATCCAGTGATCACTTGGAAGAAGGGCAGGGTGCCTCGTTTCATGGGACACGATAGCTTCATCCACTCTTCCTCCAACTCTGATAACTCCGTTTCCATCTTTGAACGGGCTGAGCGATTTGAATTCCCCTCTATCCAGTCGACTGTACAGTGTTGTCTGTGCTGGCTTTATCCAATAAATTTCTGCCTGCTGAAGCTCTTCAGGGGTCAGTGGTCCTTCATTTCCGTGTTGGTCGTATTTTCTCAGGCGTATCTTTTCTGCTAGTCTACGTAATCGCGCCGTCACAAGCATCAGTCTTCTCCAGCTTGAGAAATTGGATGGATCAATACCATTGCTAGCTTTCTGTGCTGTGACTGCGGTCAGTATCTGCATCTGACGGCGTTCCATGTCTACATTCGGGGTCGGCGGTGCTGTCGTAATTGGCCATTGACTTTCTGGTAGGTATAAGAACTCCGGGCCTTTCTTCCATCTGCCTTGTAACTCGTTAACGCGTATCCCTCGCGACAAGTCGTCAGCTACATTATCCTCACTGGGTATATGCTTCCACTGGTTTGGATCTGAGTTACTTTGAATTTCTCCCACTCTCGAGGAGACAAACGGTTTAAAGCTGCGTGACGGACTTTGAATCCAGGCCAAGGTGATGGTACTGTCGGTAAAAATCTTAACATCTTTAAACTGTATCCTAGATTCCTCCTGAATGGATTTGGCCAGGCGGCTAGCGAGAACGGCTGCTTGAAGCTCCAAGCGCGGAATTGTCAGCTGTTTCAGCGGGGATACTCGCGACCTCGCTGCGATGAACTTGACTGCGTAAGTGTTGTCATCCTTTCTCTGGCGTGCGTAGGCACATGCACCGAGTGCGTCTTGTGATGCGTCAGCGAAAACGCATAACATCGGCGGTTCAACGGCATTGACTACCGTTAAACATCTTTCAAAGGACACAATGTCTAGTTCCTTAATTTTCTGGAAGAGTGAAATCCAGCTTTCCTGAACTGCAGTTGGCACCTCGTCATCCCAATCCACTCCCAGCTGCCACAGTCTTTGCATTCCTATCTTTGTTCTGACGATGAAAGCTGCTGCAAATCTAATCGGATCGTATATGCGAGAGGATCATTCTTTTGGTCATCTTCTGCACATGGCTTGGACTGTTGTGTAGCTTCAGTAAGTCTACTGCCACTCTGAAGTGAAACTTGTCTGTTCTGAAGTTCCACAGGGTTCCCAGGACTTTCTCCTCATCTCCTTTGAATAGATTTATTCCCTTCTCCGCGTCACCGCTTACGTTCTCTTTGAGCACCTTGTTAGAGATCCACTCTTTAACTTTGAATCCTCCCGTCTTCAAAACATTGTCTATGTTATTTGTTACTTTTTGAGCTTCCTTTTCTGTGCGTACAGACTCACAGATGTCGTCCATGTACGTGTTGTTCGTTAGTACTTCGGCCGCTGCTGGGTAGCCTGCCTTGTTCTCTTGCGCTGTTTTTCTTAGGGCTATCTGCGCCATAGCGGGTGCAGGCTTGTCCCCAAATGTCTGAACAGTTTTGACAAAAATGTCAGGTTCTCTTTCTGTCTCCATGTTTCTCCACAGAAAGCGGTGTACATGTTAATCTCGTTCAGGAATAAGGACCCGATGATACATCTTGGAGATGTCTCCTACTACGGCAACTTCTCTCTCTCAAAATCTTAGGACAAGTCCAAACATGCCGTTTAAAAGGTCGGGACCCTTTTTCCAGTAATCGTTCAACGTATGCCCTTGGAATGCAGAGGATGAATTGAAAACAATTCGAACAGGTGTGCTCTTCTTGTCTGGCCTCAGTATAACGTGATGGGGAATGTAATGAAGAGGACCATGATACTCATCTTGTTCTTCTTTTGACAGCTTTCGCGCAAATTTCATTATTTCCATTTCCTCCATCTGTTTACAGTAGGCTTCACCTTGTTCAGGATTTCTTTTCAGGCGTCGTTCTGTTGACTCTAGGCGTTTCATAGCCAATTCTTTGTTGTCTGGTAGCAGTTTAGGGTCTTTTCTCCAAGGGTAGGGGATCATGCATTGGTTTTCGACTTTGAAACACGACTCTTCTATGAGCTTGGCTTCTTCTCTTTCTGCTTGAGTCAGTTTGTCTGCATCGCAGACACAGGGTTTCACGGCCACGCCCATAGTTTCCGTTGTCCAGAAGCTTGTCAGGTCTATTGGTGAGGAGTACTTGACATGTAATATGCTGGTTACGTCACTGATCTGCGCTGGGTTTCCTCCAAAAACTACCCACCCAAGTGGAGACTTGCGAGCTAGCAGGTTGTCCACTTGTCTTGTCTCACCAGCCTGCATGCGTGTGTGATCAATGCCAATCAGCAGGTCAACGTGCCCTTTTCCACGGCGAAATCTTGTGTTTGGTAAGCCAAGAACTTCCGGTAAATGCGAGGTTTTCACTGCCGGAATCTCGTCACTGATGCTGTGGATGCCAATTGCTTTAACGTTAAAACGCTTGTTGTTGTCAATACAGGTTAGATGAACATTGTATTCCTTTGTCTTAATCGTTTCTTCCTCGCCACCAACTTTAGTAATCGTTATGGACACATCTTTTCCCTTTAAACCGAGAGTGTCAGCGGTATCCCGTCGGATAAGGCTTACTTGTGCGCCCGAGTCAAGAAGTACGTTTCCGCATTTAAAGAGACCGTTGACGCTACCGATATTAGCAGATAAGACGAGAAGAATTGTTTCATAGGGGCTGACCGTAGTGGCGACGCCAATCTTCACAAAATTGCTCTTGTGCAGGAGTTGATGGTGCTGCTGTGGACAACGAGTTCCATTCTCCATCTTTGCGCACTGTTGTTTGCGCTTGCAGTTATCCATAGTGTGTCCTCTGCCCGCCCTTTTTAAGCAGCTGAAGCACAGATGATTTTCCTTTGCAGTTGCAATCTGCTCGTCAATGCTGAGGGATATCAATTTCGGGCATTGGTCTGGCCAGTGTGATGAAGTTTTGCACAGCCAACATTTGTGCCAAACGGATTTGTCAGTATCATACCTAAAGTGATTCACAGGGCGTTTACCGGAGGTGCCCACTCTGATTGGCGCTGTGGCGCGCATTCGCGATTTCATTTCAACAGTCATCCAATTCATCAACGCTTCAAGGGTAGCAGATTTCTTTTCCTTTTCCAAATCTCTCGCCCAGACTTTTCGGTCATCCGCGCACATTTTCTGTTCAATTATGGAAAGCATATGGCTGTTGTTCACGTCACCAGGGAGACCAACTTCCTTTAATGTATTGTAGCATCTTTTAACCAGATGCACGAGGTCGCAAAATCGCGCGTCCTCCCCTTCCTACAAGGCTTTAAACTGAGCAATGTCCTGAGTCACAGTGTCTGACTCAAACCTCGGGTCGCCATAGATGGAGTCGAGATACTCCCAGGCCGCGTCATAATCGCTTCCGATTCCCTTAATAAGGTCGAGTGGCTTTTCTCGCAGGCACGTACGAAGGAATGTGATTGAATCTCTTTTTGAGTACTTCGCTTCTATTGCGTGCTTGAAATCTGAACGAAAGATGGCGTAATCTCGGACATTTCCAGCGAAAACAGGAAGCTCGGGTTTTTCCAATTTAAACGTGTAGGCGCCAGCGCCAAGAGGACTTTGCTGCAATTTCACTGTACCAGCAGTTGACATGATTTTGTTCACATTGCTTTCTGCGTTAATTGGCTTATAATCAGCTGTCTGGCCGGTGTTAATTAGTTGTAGCGAGTCGGCACCTTTCTCGACGTTAATTTTCGGATCGGCTTGTTCAGCTGATTGTATAATTTGCACTGCATGGTCGCTTGGGCTAGGTGTTGCCGACAGCATATTTGAAATTCCTTCGCTTTCATGCACTTCGTTATATGTGACACTCTCCATTCCTTCACTTAAATTACCACTCTCAGCTAAATCATTCGAACTAGACTGCTCCGCACTTTCAATAAACGTTTTGGCGTCAACTTCAAACCGCATGAATATTTCCTGACATTCGGAGAGCCATTGTTCTTCAGTTTCGTATACGCTGTCATCTTCAATGAGCTTCGTATAATCCTCGTGTTTCACCACTAAGTTTTCATACCCTCCCTGTAGCTTAATTAAAACGTCTCTTACCT
Source organism: Stylophora pistillata (assembly GCF_964205215.1). Taxonomy (NCBI): domain Eukaryota; kingdom Metazoa; phylum Cnidaria; class Anthozoa; order Scleractinia; family Pocilloporidae; genus Stylophora; species Stylophora pistillata. The sequence continues at coordinate 53,256,106 of NC_142520.1, read as the reverse complement.
CATTCGGAGGTCTTTGATGCTCTATGGCATGTACTAACGCTTTTCCAGCCCTTGTGAAGGCCGATTTGGCTAAACGTCGGTCAATCTTCGCTTGTTTAAGCGCCGCTTCAGCCATATCCGTTGTCAATCAGCGCAAGTTCTTCATCAGACCAAAAGATCGAATGAAATGGTCCGATAAACCAAACAGGCAATCCAACTAGCTTACGCAAATCGTATAATTTATTCCAGTATATTATTATTCGATCTAGAGAAAAGAAATTAAATACATTTGAGAAACTGAACAGGATCTATCGATACATAAACACACGAGTCAAACTATTAGCTAGAATTGCAGCACTGATATCTTACTTCTGTGGCGATGTCTAGTAAGATTGTTTCACGGTATACAGGTCAGCAACAGATATAACAGATCAGGGTATAACAGAATACCGGTCAGCGCGACAGGTCAGCAAAACATGAAGGTCACTTCGAACCTAAACATCTGAACTGAAAGTAGACTTATTCACGTGGCTTAATTGCGAAACTTAGTGTCAATCAGAGTCAATCAGGAAATCAAGTCAATAACTTATTGTATTAACGAAACACAAACTATAATCCATGATAGATAAGTCCACCAAGCCCTCGCAGTGGTAGAATGCTGTGAAACAGATTGCTGGAATGGTTCCCTGTTCCAGTTCGGACAGCATTCTCTCCAGTTTACAACTTGAAGGCGAAAAAAGGGAACTTGAAATCGCCAAAAAAAATTAACTCCGCCTTCCTTGCTCCCATAGAAATCTTCCAATCGTTAGAGCCAGTTGTAACTGTAGAGGACGAACCCTATGTATTCACTCTGTCCGAGCCTGCGGTTCTGTCCCCCCCCCTGACACAATTAAATCCACGCAAAGCGGCCGGACCCGACTGTATTCCTGATTGGCTCTTGCGTGAGTACGCTGAGGTTCTTGTCGAGGCCGTTACAGCTATTGTACAGCTGTTGTACAGCTATTTTGTTGTATCGACCCATGTTGGCTGTTTTGAAGATCATTGACCGTGATCAGTACGGTGCTATCCCGAAATCCTCCATTGACCGTGATCAATACGCAGGGGTAGAAGCGGAATAATTGGATCTCACTTATTCATTATTCCTTTCATTTTTTTCGAGGTTATTCATTATTCATTTTTAAATTTTTCTCGTTATTCATTATTCCGTATTCGAGTTTTTTAGGCAGTTTCTAATTCACCTTATTGTGAAATAGATGATTTCACTTCAATTAAAATGTAATTTAAAACCGTCAGCGTCATGTTCAATCTAATTACCGTCTTTATTTACTTAACTCCAGCCTGAGGTTTATTTAGATATCAACCTTATAGGCGTGGCATTTATTTTTACATACTGTACACTGTCAAAAATGTACACTAAACATCTACACTATAGGGACTTTAAGCAGTGACGACGGAAAGCTCTTGCGATGGCGTTCGACACATACCTTTTCCATAGTCCTATTTACTTTGCGCAAATTATTGGTAGATATCTAAGCATCATAATGTTTGATATTCTTATTTTCGATCATCGGATTGAGTCTTTCGTCTCTATAACGTAACCTAAAAACACTGGAATTTTAATTGATAACGTATTTAAGATCAAAACAACATAGTTATTCAACAATATAATAGCGCGAATTCTTGGTAGATCTGGTGGTAAATACCCGAGAACCACATTTTATTGATTCTTTCCGATGTGGAAATATTGTCACTCAACTTTCTCAAAATTACATTAAGCTTTTAAAAACAACACAACGAAAGAAATAACTTTGAGATCCTAGAATACTTATACCAATGAATACGTGTGTTGCGTTAAGCAAAGTATTAACTTAATTTAGGCTCAAACGTGTTGCAGTGCGTCCAGATCTCCTATTACAAGCTACACGTCTGGGATGGTCATCCCTGGATGCGGAAGCAACTTTGTTTTCTCTAGTTTCCTCGTCGGACTCGATGGCACTGTTGTTTCCACCTTTAAGAATCCTTTCAATTCTATGAACTTCTTCCTGCGAAAGTTGATAGCATTTTGAATCAATTTCGTTAGAGGTGATAGCGACACAAACACGTGTTGTAGAGCGTTTTCAAAGATTGATATTTCAAGCATTTTTAGGTTTGCCTTTTGTTTTATTAAGTCTCGCCTTTTCGACCCTACGTGCTATTTTGATGAATGTATAAGTTTGATCATTTATTTTTAGTGTGTGCTTGAACTTGGCTCAGCACTTACCGTGCTAGACATTTTAATCTCTTGTTATGGTTGAGGATAACTAGTTTGCTAGGTGGTCATGTTTGAGTTGGTAAAACTGACCTTGAGTTTTACCCACACTAAACATCCTGTTTTGGAAATTCCCACGGTTAGCTAACCCAAACATGTCTGTGATTTTTGTATTTAATACTGGAGCACTCCTCGCTGAAAGTAGCAGAAAATAAGCAGTGGAACAAGAGAGAGGAAATTAGCTGTAGTAGAAGAAGCAGTATAGGAGAATAAAGAAGAAAATTACATAGTCTCAGTACCTTTCGTTAATTCGCCAAGCGAGTGGTAAAACCCCCACAACACACGGTCCACAATGGAATAGGGCGAATTTTTGTGGTCTTCGTACGCTTCTTTAAACAGGAACATATCCTCAGTTTCGATATTGTCCAGCCACATAATATCCATTACATTTTCGGTAAACTGCAGTTCATTTGCAGTTCTGTCCTCGACTAAGAGATCCTTTAGAAGGAGAGCCTAGAAAAAACCCCATTTCTCCCTTCTTCGACCGTGTTTCACAGCGACAACTTCTCCTGCTTTGAACAAAATTTCACAATGAAGGACGGACTGCTGACAGAGTACTTGTTGAGTGTCACCCTGTAGCAGAGTACTTGTTGAGTGTCACCCTGTAGCAGAGCACTTGTTGAGTGTCACCCTGTAGCAGAGTACTTGTTGAGTGTCACCCTGTAGCAGAGCACTTGTTGAGTGTCACCCTGTAGCAGAGTACTTGTTGAGTGTCACCCTGTAGCAGAGCACTTGTTGAGTGTCACCCTGTAGCAGAGCACTTGTTGAGTGTCACCCTGTAGCAGAGCACTTGTTGAGTGTCACCCTGTAGCAGAGCACTTGTTGAGTATCACCCTGTAGCAGAGCACTTGTTGAGTGTCACCCTGTCGCAGAGTACTTGTTGAGTGTCACCCTGTAGCAGAGTACTTGTTGAGTGTCACCCTGTAGCAGAGTACTTGTTGAGTGTCACCCTGTAGCAGAGCACTTGTTGAGTGTCACCCTGTAGCAGAGTACTTGTTGAGTGTCACCCTGTAGCAGAGCACTTGTTGAGTGTCACCCTGTAGCAGAGCACTTGTTGAGTGTCACCCTGTAGCAGAGCACTTGTTGAGTGTCACCCTGTAGCAGAGCACTTGTTGAGTGTCACCCTGTAGCAGAGCACTTGTTGAGTGTCACCCTGTAGCAGAGTACTTGTTGAGTGTCACCCTGTAGCAGAGCACTTGTTGAGTGTCACCCTGTAGCAGAGCACTTGTTGAGTGTCACCCTGTAGCAGAGCACTTGTTGAGTGTCACCCTGTAGCAGAGCACTTGTTGAGTGTCACCCTGTAGCAGAGCACTTGTTGAGTGTCACCCTGTAGCAGAGCACTTGTTGAGTGTCACCCTGTAGCAGAGCACTTGTTGAGTGTCACCCTGTAGCAGAGCACTTGTTGAGTGTCACCCTGTAGCAGAGCACTTGTTGAGTGTCACCCTGTAGCAGAGCACTTGTTGAGTGTCACCCTGTAGCAGAGCACTTGTTGAGTGTCACCCTGTAGCAGAGCACTTGTTGAGTGTCACCCTGTAGCAGAGCACTTGTTGAGTGTCACCCTGTAGCAGAGCACTTGTTGAGTGTCACCCTGTAGCAGAGCACTTGTTGAGTGTCACCCTGTAGCAGAGTACTTGTTGAGTGTCACCCTGTAGCAGAGTACTTGTTGTAACATTTGAACCTGGCTCACGCTGTTGCAACGAGAACGGTATTGCATACGGCAATTGACCAGTATCTTCTTTGCTTTTGTCTCTGACAGTATGTTGTCGAACACTCTTACCGAAAGATGAAGCGAATTCCCTTAACTCGTTTGTGTCGCTAAGGGATAGTTTCTCCATTGGATCTTCGATTAGGGATATGGATGGCTTGGGAGGAGGAGAAGAATCCAATACTTTGTCCGGATAATAGCTTTTGGGCCTGGTGAAGTAGTGTAAATGCCCGCGATACATTCTCTTCTCCAGTTCCCTTACACAGACTGTGCGTCTAATTCCGAACTCGAGTTGAGTAGGAATGGGATCCTCTTATCTCATGAGCGAAAAAAATTTTCAACCATAAGGGTGACCAGTGCAGACAATCGAATTTATGCTAGAAGGTCTTCAGCACCTAACTCGGAGAGAAAATTTTGCAGTCGCGTTAGGCTGCCACGCATCATCTCCATTGATCTCCTTGTTGTGTATGACAACCCTTGGTCGGGACCTTAAGTTACTGTTCGACTGGTCCTCTGTTTGTTCGTCCCACATCATTAAGAATTCCACTAGTTTGTCCAATAAAGACATTGCCTCATGAAATGAAAATCTCGCGGCTCCCCTCTAGTGGTCAATGTCAAACACCTGAGCGTATGGATAGACAAAAGATGACAGTTTTATCAAGGGCTCAGCGTTTGTATACTCTCGTTCAATTTTTTTATTTATTTTTTAATTTGTACAAATACTATGAATATCTCAACAAAACGTGCCTTAAATTGGATTTAATATTTTTTTCAGTGCAACAAGCAATGTCAGTTATAATATTATCGACTGAATATCTACTTGTAAAGAAATACAAAAATTTATATACTGGGACAATGAGTCTCAATACAAAAAATACAATATTGAACGCCGAATGCAATGTATACGCGTGAAACTTCAGTAAAAGGACGATCTGTCGTCCTGACACAACCGAGCAAAAAACATCAGAAGGGTACGTGAATTTGACCGTAAAGAATCTTTATTCAGTTGTCATTTAATTCCAAGAACTAGCGCATACTTATGGTTAGCCCACAAAACTATATTGTGCTACGGAAACATGTACGCATAAAAGTCTTACTTTCTCCAGCTTGAGTGACTTGAGACGATTTTTCACGAACAGGTTTGTAGTATTCAGTTAGCTTGAACCTAAGAGAATATATATAGAAATAAATTAAATAAATATTACTTCACTGAAAAACTCGATCATAACAGGTAGCAGGGGAGGGTGTAGTGGCGAGAGCACTCATGTTCCCCCGATGTGTCCTGGGTTCGACTCCCGAACCCAGCGTCAGTGTGGGTTGAGTTTTGTCGTTAGTTCTCCCCTTGCTCCAACAGGTGTTCCTGCGGGTTATGCGGTTTTCCCTCGTCATAGAATCAGCACTTCAAAAAACCCTTTCGAAAACGAAATCAATACAAATGTAGTTCCTTTTACAGCACAACCATAAAACTTAACTGTAAAGCCTAAATCATAAAGCCATATGCAATAATACCGTCACTGGACAAAACAATTTAGGATCGGGTAACTTTTGAATACTTCACCCTTTTTCCATTAAAAATGGCAACATCAATGACAAGAAAATTTACAAATATGAATTTATAGTGTTCACATTAATTCATTGTGTTTCGGGCAAAGAGGACATATTTGCTAAATAAAGGTGAAAAACGCCATTTCGCAAAATAGTAATTTTATCAAAATTACTACTTTGCGAAACGAGTTCTATTATGGTCAATAAATTGAGAGGTGACCAGGCTCTTAGAAAGATTGGTCATTTTATTAGTGGACACATTTTGTTTCGGACGAAGAGGACATATTTGCTAAATAAAGGCGAAAAAATGCCATTTCGCAAAATAGTAAATCCGTCAAAATTACTACTTTGCGAAACGAGTTCTGTTATGGTCAATAAAATGAGAGGTGACCAGGGTCTTAGAAATATTGATCATTTTATTGGTGGACACATTTTGTTTCGGACGCAGAGGACATATTTGCTAAATAAAGGCGGAAAAATGCCATTTCGCAAAATAGCAAATCCGTCAAAATTACTACTTTGCGAAACGAGTTCTGTTATTGTCAATAAAATGAGAGGTGACCAGGATCTTAGAAATATTGATCATTTTATTGGTGGAAACATTTTGTTTCGGACGAAGAGGACATATTTGCTAAATAAAGGCGAAAAAACGCCATTTCGCAAAATTTCGTTTCGTTTCGTTTCGTTTCGCAAAATAGTATAAGCCTTTTGCGGGTTATAGTTATTAAATACAAGGCGAAAGACCTCAGTTTTATTTTTCGGTGGACGTCAGTCATTTCGCGTTTTAATCGGATTGGCTGCAGCATGTGAAAACAATTCACTAAACAGAAAACTATAATAAATCAACTTTTAAGCACTTAAAATTGACCCACCTTTCCGATCTTTTCGACCATTTTGAGCTCCCTCTGACCTTTCAGGCGACCAGGATTGGGAACGTGACCTGGAATTAGTAATGCAATTTTGATCATGATAGCGTATGAACTGTAGTGAACAACAAACATGAACCGAATGTAGATTACGATATCAAACTTAACCTATTTAACCTACCGTCTGTCGCGATCTATCTCCTTTTTTTTCCCATTTGTAGATTATAACTGTTCGATTGCTCTTCGACACTCCAAAAACACACCGACACGTCACTCGAGGCAGACAGTCACAAAGAGACGAACCAGACAGTGATGACATAATCGGGGGTGGAAGCGGAATAATTGGATCTCACTTATTCATTCTTCCTTTAATTTTTTTCGAGGTTATTCATTATTCATTTTTAAATTTTTCTCGTTATTCATTATTCCTTATTTGAGTTTTTTGGGCAGTTTCTAATTCGCTTTATTGTGAAATAGATGATTTCACTTCAAGTAAAATATGATTTAAAACCATCAGCGTCATTTTCAATCTAATTACTGTATTTATTTACTTAACTCCAGCCTGAGGTTTATTTAGATATCAACCTTATAGGCGTGGCATTTATTTTTACATACTGTACACTGAACAAAAATGTACACTAAACATCTACACTATAGGAACTTTAAGCAGTGACGACGGAAAGCTCTTACGATGGCGTTCGACACATACTTTTTTCCATAGTCCTATTTACTTTGCGCAAATTATTGGTAGATATCTAAGCATCATAATGTTTGATATTCTTATTTTCGATCATCGGATTGAGTCTTTCGTCTCTATAACGCAACCTAAAAAACACTGGAATTTAATTGATAACGTATTTAAGATCAAAACAACATAGTTATTCAACAATATAATAGGGCGAATTCTTGGTAGATTTGATGGTAAATACCCGAGAACCACATTTTACTGAGTCTTTCCGATGTGGAAATATTGTCACTCAACTTTCTCAAAATTGCATTAAGCCTTTAAAAATAACACAACGAAAGAAATAACTTTGAGATCCCAGAATACTTATACCAATGAATACGTATGTCGCGTTAAGGAAAGTATTAACTTAATTGAGGCTTATACGTGTTGCAGTGCGTCCAGATCTCGTATTACAAGCTACACTTCTGGGATGGTCATCCCTGGATGCGGAAGCAACTTTGTTTTTCTAGTTTCCTCGTCGGACTCGATGCCACTGTTGTTTCCACCTTTAAGAATCCTTTCAATTCTATCAACTTCTTCTTGCGAAAGTTGATAGCATTTTGAATCATTTTCGTTAGAGGTGATAGCGACACAAACACGGTCCACAATGGAATAGGGCGAATTTTTGTGGTCTTCGTACACTTCTTTGAACAGGAACATGTCCTCAGTTTCGCTATTGTCCAGCCACATAATATCCATTACATTTTCGGTAAACTGCAGTTCATTTGCAGTTCTCTCCTCGACTAAGAGATCCTTTAGAAGGTGAGCCAAGAAAAAACCCCATTTCTCCGTTCGTCCACCGTGTTTCACAGCGACAACTTCTGCTTTGAACAAAATTTCACAATGAAGGACGGACTGCTGACAAAGTACTTGTTGAGTGTCACCCTGTAGCAGAGTACTTGATGCAACATTTGAACCTCGCTTACGCTGTTGCAACGAGAACGATATTACATACGGCAATTGACCAGTATCTTCTTTGCGTTTGTGTCTGACAGTATGTTGTCGAACACTCTTCGCGAAAGATCATTCATTAATAAATCAATTAACCCCCTTTGAAATGGGAGATTTAAAACAATCTTTTCTTCAAAAGAAGCGCAGTTCCAATGGATTTGTCCGATACACGGAGGAAAAGGCATACAAAAAACATTATCCGCGACAAGAAATTAAGGTTCTTTAGCACGTTAAAGCTAGTTGAGCGGTAAGCGGTGCATTTGCTAGAAACAGTCAAAGTACCACCAAAGGATCGCAAAGGCTCATTTTTTAACGACATGTACAGTTAAGGGATGAACCTTTGAAAAGCGTATTTCCCGATGAATTTGCCGTATGCCAGGGCCGAATTCTTTGCTTGCCGATCGATTGCCGATTAATTCACAGAATATATGTCAATGTAGAAAATAGTTAAAGGACGACAATATTCATATTCATGGTATTGAACTGGAACTAGCCTGCAGTCGAGGCTCATGCGGGAAAATCTTTTCACATGCAAACATTTTTAATGAGACTCCCCCGCATGAGCCTCGACTGTAAGCTAGTTCCACGCCTAATCGGTGCTTAGTTTCAAAAGTTATTGTATGAACCGATCCTGAATTGTTTTGTCCAGTTTGAGTCCAGTGCATTGCGCAATGTTGAAAGGGAAAGGCGTTGAAGGGGCGGACGGATGTTATTTTCTTAAAACAATATTTAGGCATTGTTTTCTTGAAAATGTACTTTTCGCTAGGTTCTCCTTTACTTTAAAATACTGGAGAAGGTATCGAGAGCTTGGTGAACAAAAATTAATCGAAATTAAACAGACCACAACATTTATACTGACCTTGGTTCATTATAGGAAACCCGGCGCGATTCGGTAATCTCAAAATGATGCCTTTCCGATGAACGTGATCTGGACTTTGACTGAAACCTAGAGCGCTTAAATCTAGGAATAAAACTCCAATTTTCAGTTTAGACACTGATTTACATACGTAAGCATGTAAATCAGTGTCTAAACTGACAAGTACAAATCCTTCGAAGTTGATTCGAAGTGTACAAGGATTTTGGAATTGCTGCTAACAAATCGATAACAAAAGACATCAAAATGGTTTTTTTTTTCACGAGATGAGTCCCTCGCTATGATGGATAAGACAGAATGGCCAGTTCCGAAAAAGATAATAACAATAACAACAAAAATTTATCGACCTCAGGATCAACCAAGACACTCACAAGAAATTAATGAAAGAAATAAATGTGGTGCCCATATTAAGTTATGTTCCACATAAGAACGGTAGCAAACTTCATTGTTCCGTGGCATTGGCTCTTTCCCACATAGAATATCTTTGATTTCAAGAACAGGGAAGGAGCTCGTTACAAAAATAAAACCATTTGCATCAAAGAGAGTTTAGGTAATGTTCGTGCTTAACCAATCAGAATAGCAGAAGACAATAGATATTAATTTTTCTTCTTTGATGAAGTTCCCCAAATACAATATCTTTTAAAAATTGTATGTTGTGCGATTGGGTCTCGAATATACTTGAAAACTTAAAAGCATTAGACAAAATGCAACTTGAACCTTAACTTTTTAGCGGTTTTTGAGTCAGGCCAATGAGATAACTAGTTGTTAAAATGAAAAAAGTTGATATTCCATCGTGCATTGCCTTTCAGCGCTATCCTTGATATGCGGATCATTACTTAAACCCAAAGCTCTTATTAACATTTTTTTCAATAAAGGATTCTAATCCTTTACTTATCACTGAGAGTAAAGGGTCTATTTTTATAGCTGCTATACTGATACTAGTAGTGTGGCAGGCGTAAACCAGCACCGATTTGCTCTTTCATGATCCATTTAGCCGTAATCGTCTGTTTTTTATTTCAATATTGTATTAAACCGGCCTGAACGTAAGTTTAAAGCTTTGATCAAATAGGTGCCATAAAATACATGCAAATCGTCACCTTGTTCTATCTTGCGATCTGCCAAGCCGCCTTGGTGATCGTGACAGGTGTTGAGAACTGAAAGAGATGTGCCAACAAAAATGTAGATGAGAAATCAATTGTTCACTATTGCTTTGAGGAACTTCATATGTTTAAATCAAACTAGTAAACTGATCGGTGTAACAAGTTAAAATCATAGTATAGAAGCAAAGATAGATACAACATAGGAAGAAATGTAAAGTTACGGCTTGCCAAACCAGCCTTCTTCAGGTGCGATGTTTTTTTTTTTTTTTTTTTTTTTTTAATAAAGGTGACATTTTTACGTAACAACGGAAATACGTGGGGCTCCACTTAGAAAGATAGTAATGATAGCCAAATAAAACTAGCTGCTAACAAAAAATATAAAGAAAACATTGAAAGAAAACTAATACGAAAAGGAATAAATAGTATGTTTCTTCTCGAATGTTCAGACCATGAGTTACAAGTGTTCTGCCTTTTGAAATTAAGAAAGCGTCTTTAGCTTTATGTATTGAGTCTCGATTAGGGAAAATTTTTTCAATTGGGAATAGTTGCTTATTATTAGCAGTGTAATATTCTGCAATATATTGTAAATTACAGCAGTTACTGGGTCACATATATTCGATAGTGTATGTTTCGCCGGTAGAAAAGAAAGTTGGATGAAAGTAGTTAGTAATTCCGTCGGAAATGTGGGATTGACATCTTGAAATTCGCCACGTGCTTTGCCAATTTTGCTTACGAAGACAGTTCCGAGACAGTTCCTCGATGCGCTAATTAACGGCACATGTTTTTGGGAAATTTTTCATATTAATAATTCTAGCTATTTTTCGAAACGAAATCGTAATTTGCGAAACGGTATTTTGCGGGCTGTTATTAATTAAACAGTATTTTGCGGGTAGTTATTAAATAAACGGTATTTTGCGGCTTATTATTAATAATAGTTTTTAAATAAAAGACGAAGGAGGCTCAGTTTTGTTCTGCGGTGGACGTCAGTCATTTCGCGTTTTAAGATTGGCTGCAGCATGTGAAACAATTCACTGAACAGAAAACTATAATAATTCAACATTTAAGCACTTAAAATTGACTCACCTCTCCGATCTTTTCGACCGTTTTGAGCTTCGCTTTGACCTTTCAGGCGACCAGGATTGGGAACGTGACCTGGAAATAATAATGCAATTTTGATAGTGTATGAACTGTAGTGAATAACAGACAATTAAACATGAACCGAATGTCGATTACGATATCAAACGTGAATTTAACCTACCGTCTGTCGCAATCTCTCTTCTTTCTTTTTTTTCCTATTTGTAGATTACTGTTCGATTACTCTTCGACACTCTAAAAAGAAACTGACACGTCACTCGAGGCAGACAGTCACAAAGAGACAAACCAGACAGTGATGACATAACGAACATAAAAAGCACGCACCAATCAGGACAGAAATCGGGAAAAAGTTACGCAATCGGCTGGCAAAGAAGGATCTGTAATTGAATACTGCGACCAGAATCTGAGACTGAAAGGCACCGAAAGGTCATAAAAACCATCAAAGACATCAAAGATTTGACGAAGATTGCAAGTTTCGAGCGCCTGATCTCTATTGCTTCTTTACGCAATTCTTTTTTGGTATAATTCTTTATTCCCGATTAAACCCTAGTTATTCATTATTCATTTTCTTTTTAAGCCGTTATTCCTATTCATTTTCTTTTTCAAGCCGTTATTCATTATTCATTATTCCGCTTCCACCCCCGACATTCATCGACTAACTTTCTGTAAGAAGGGGGTAGGGTTCTAAAGAAATGGTGGTGCTGCTTCGGTGGGTGTAACAAGGTAATTTTAGTTTTTATCAACTGAAATGATATTGTAAATTGGCACCGTAAGAAGTTTCAGTAAAGAGTAAAGAGTAACCTTCTGGCTTGGAGAAGTTTCTTACCAGAATCACAACTACTGAAATACCTTACTAAAGACGAAACCGAGGCAGTAACCTTCACCGTCAAGAAAAATTTTTTTTACTCCACCACTTGTAGATACAAGAATTTCGCAGCAGAGAGTTAAGAGACAAGGAGATGTTGGCCGGCCCGATATTAAGTATTCAGTGCAGCAAGGAGGTCAAATTTCAGGAACCAGTCACTTTACAGCTACCGCTATCCTTGAGAGACACTGAGCAGGGCGCTCAATCATTGGGTATCCCTGATCTGTCATTAGCCCGTGATCGAGTCTTGTTTTTACCATCTGATGGAACCCAACTAGATTGGACTGAAATTACCGCTGATTCCTCTCCATGGCTGGATGGCACTGTCATTAAATTCAGTGTGAAGCACTTCTCGAGGTATGCCAAATTAACCATCTGCTTTTAAATTTTCACAAGACTTTGATAAGTGACGTAAGTCTCCAGGGTAGCGATACTACTACTAATAAATAAATATTAATAAAAATAATAAATAAATTAAGCAATGGACATTCCACTGGGTGGCTCTTCCTTGTCCACTGTTTTCAGATCGAATTGGAATTTGGAATGTTGGTTTTTGCGGAGGGAGGAAAACCGGAGAACCCAGAGAAAAACCCGCGGAGCAAGGACGAGAACCAACAACAAACTCAACCCACATGTGACGCCAGGTCTGGGAATCGAACCCGGGCCACAGTGGTGGGAGACGAGTGCTCTCACCACTGCGCTATCCTTGCTCCCCAACTGGAAAAAACTTCATCGAAATCGAAACGAAAAGAACTCAAAGCAAAACTAAACAAAGGCAATCAGAGCAGATCCGATTATAATTAGAAACACAAGGTCAGCGATGGTACAACTGGTGTTTTTTGAGAGTGTGGCTCATTTTCCCGCAAGCATCCGTATCTTGATCTTATTTGACTTACTACAGTAGCTATAAGGCATCACACGAATCTATGTTAGAGTTTTTATCACCATCGCAGCTGCATAAATTCGTCCCATTCGTCAGTTAAGGGAAGACATTTTGTTCGCATATGGACAGGAGTACTAATTATTCACCTATTGTATGACCACAAGCTTTACTTTGCTTTTACTTCTGTTATATTTCTTTATTCCGTCTATCGTATTTACTATTTCAATTGTTATTGTTATTAGTAAGATTATAATTATCATTCATTATCGTATACGTTTTAAATTGCGAGGAGGTGAATTTATTTCGTCAGCCACAATGAAGACACTAACGGACAGGTCATTCTTTCTCGCCAGGCGAGAGAAGGGGAAGGGGAGGGGAGGGGGAGGGGAAGGTAGGGGGATCCGGTCCATTTTTGTTGTGTCACAGTAAAATCTACTTGATTCTGTCATAACGCTATTTACTCCTTATGTGATTCCCCCCCAACTCCTCCGCCCCCTCTCCCCTTCTCCCTTCAGGCGAAGAATTATGATTGACCTCATATTGTTGCTTCGTTGCAGACTTTGGGGCTGGATAGATTGGTGCGTTAAACCCGTCATGTCACCAATTATTGAATTAGCGCGTAACTTTAACACAGAAGATGTATCCCAAGTGGCCGTTTTTACAGCTTGTCTACTAGCAGATACAGAGTTAGGTTCTACAAGATTGTTGAATGTGTTTTGCAGTTCAAGTAACGCGACAAGGATGCACATTAGAGATGAAGGGAGATTGTTGTTAGAAGAAGAAAGTGCTTGGGACAACATGGTACCACGCGAAAAGGCTTACGTGTTTCTTTCAGGAAGTGTGGTTCATCCGGCCGAGGTTACGGATTTGGAAAACTTTTTTGTCAGGTGAGACTTTAGGGAAGATTTGCCTGGAACTTGAGCATCTGGTTTGAAATGAAATAATAAAAAAAAGAGATGGATGGGAAAGTGAACTGCTTATTACCACCATGGTGGTTAACATAACATAACATAACATAACATAACATAACATAACATCAACTTTATTTCAACATTTCAACACGATAAGTGTTTAAAGATTCGCGCTTATGGGGTCGTGCATTTAAATTAGTCCTAAAAATTGGTTAGCCAATCAGTCCGTTTGTTAGGTGAAACGAAACTGAATCGGAACGTTCAAATTCATCTGGACGTGTGGCTGTTAGTCCATCAGATGTTAGGGATTTAAGATGCAGCATATAAAGTTTGTTGAAGACGATATCAAGCTTCTCTCTTATGTCCAAGTTGTGGAGTGCTAACTGTCTCCCGATTAGCTCAATGAATAGAGCGCTGGACATTGTGCGGAAGGTCGAGGGTTCGAGCCCCGGCCGGAACAACACTCAAGGTCTAAAAAAAAAATTAGGAGAATATGCTGCCTTTCTTTAACATCAAGAAATGGTTAGATATTCTAGTCTTCTCGGATAGGGACGAATAAATGGAGGTCCCGTCTCAAGAGGGTTAGGGGTAGGAGACGTTAATTTGGTCAGATACAGTGAAATATATGAAGTTCATATATTTTGAACTGCGGTATTAGATACGTATGATGCACGATCCTCGCAGTAGATAGCGCTATTTAAGCAATAGCGAAAATCAGACCTGAAAAAACAAAAAAACAAAACAAAAAAATCAACTTAACGGCCTACTCCCAGTTGGCTTGTTAGCTCAATTGGTAGAGCGCTGCACTAGTATCGCAGAGGTCAGTGGTTCGAGTCCCGTACAGGCCTGATTTTTTTCAGGTCTGATTTTCGCTATTGCTTAAATAGCGCTATCTACTGCGAGGATCGTGCATCATACGTATCTAATACCGCAGTTCAAAATATATGAACCTCATATATTTCACTGTATCTGATTTATCACTTTCACGGGTTTATTACGAATCAACTTAACAGCCTGCTCCCAGTTGGCTTGTTAGCTCAATTGGTAGAGCGTTGCACTAGTATCGCAGAGGTCAGTGGTTCGAGTCCCGTACAGGCCTGATTTTTTTCAGGTCTGATTTTCGCTATTGCTAAAATAGCGCTATCTACTGCGAGGATCGTGCATCACACGTAGACGTTAATTTCCAACGCGCGAGTATACTGTGTGATGGATGTCCTCCCCTGGGGTGGGATGGGTGGGTTCGTAGATAGAGGACCACCGTAATTAACTTCGTGTTACTGGTGATAAAACATATCCTCTGTAAATATTGTTTGTAGTAGAAGTAGTGCTTGTAAAGTGTTGGATATTTTTGCGAGGAGTTAAAAAAGCGTTATCCTTGCTTAAAATGTGCGCTTATCACTGTTTTTGGTAAGTTAGTCTTACTTTACGGTGGAGCATCACTGATGTTCGATTCGTGACGGCGATATAAAAAACGCAAGACTTCAGCGATAGTACAGCTTTATTGAAGCCGTTATTTGTCCGTCAATTACCGCTCAAAATTTTCCACAGCTTTTGATCCACTTACCTCCCTAAAAAAATTTAGGAAAATCAGCTTTTTATTGCTCTAAGAGAAGATTTTCCTTAAATCCTCCTCATATGTCAAGAAATTGTCACATTTCCTTACAGGTTTGAAAAGGACGATTCTATAAAGAGGAATTTAAGGGTGCATGTTGTCGACAAAGGATGGCTAAAAATAGAGTTCTACAAGAGCAGAGAAAAGAGGCCAGACAATAAACTGTGCCAACTAGAAATGGATCTCCCCCCTCGAAAAATAGACATTGAGGTAAAGAACAACGTTTGAAAGACGTAGCTTGGACCGTCTAACTGACTTGATGAGTCCGAATGAGTGGGCGGAGACGGATGGGCACGCAGCATCGAAGGTCTTAAGATGCGAATCGCAATCGTCTGCACAGACCCCGGCTCTTTTTGGAAAGTAAATGATGAACGGAAACTGAAGTCCATTGAATGTGGTCGTGGGTGACTTTTTAAGTCCACTCCGTTGGAAAATCCTCCTTTGCAAAATCACTCTTAATCCATTTACTTTCCCAACAAAGGAGAGGAATCTTTATTATGAGACACTCTAACGGAATAAACTAAGATTTTTTTCCACGTGATGCTTATCTAGTAAATGGCGTTTTTCATGCTACTGTAAGGCCTTATAATGTATAATGAAACCCAATTTTTTTTTTTTGCAGAACACACCCGTGGATTTTTTTGGAGTTCCTTTGGATGACAACAGCATCCTTCACGATGCTCCACTTAGGGAAGTCCTAGCAGCCTGTAGCGGAGTGTTAGAAGAAATAAACTACGGGAATATTTATCGAAGTCATTATGAAAGGAACAACGACGGACAAACTCGATGTAGTTTTTACAAAGCCCTGGCGAGCCTACCACCAGATGACCAACAAAAGTGCTTTGAAAAGATTGTTGAATTTTTGCAAAAAAGTGAGGGAACCAAACACATTGGAGATCATCTCTTGAAAGGTAAATTTTTAGTGAAGTTCTCAGAACCACTTCCACGTTTCATAGAACGAAAATAGTTCGCTCTTTCCGTTCCTTCTAAGATTTTACTTTCTAGAAGTTTTCAATGTCTGCGCAGAAATGCCAAATTCGTAGAAGAATCCAAAACGAGGCTTCAACAAAAAGAATGAAACAATTGTTTTCTCACTTCAGCTTCTGACTTGGGATGGTTATTTTTGATTTGAAATCAGGCTATGCGGCGTAAAGTTGAAAGTTTCTCTCTTTTTTTGCTAAATTTCAAAATAATGTCTGAACCAGAGACTCTTCCGTGCAACATTATGTTGGAAGAGCATGTTTGATCGGTTAAAACTCCTCTTTCAAATTGCTTTTACAGTCAAACTAAGTGAAGCGTACCCCTCAAGATCACATTAATGAATTGATCATTTGGATATTGAACCCGCCAGTCGTTTCAAGAATGCAATAATGAATTGATTATTTGATTATTGAACCCGCTAGCCGTTTCGCGAATGCAATAATGGATTGATTATTTGAATACTGAACCCAAAAGCCGTATCCGTTTTGAAAAGGTGCGGATCATTGTTCAAATTAGAAGTCCATTTCTGAAGTCCAATAAGATTGTTCTATTTGACGAGGAATCCTGAAAACGAACAAACTGTACTGTATAAACACTGCGAAAACAGTCGATCGCAAATATTAACGAAATAAAAAGTCTTGCGATGGCTTCGCCCGTAAACTATTTTTTTCGACAATGATGAATACACACAAGAATTTCTACAAGTTCGTTAAGATGTAAATAGGCGAAAAAAGCTCTCGATAACATTCCATTTACAACATTTACAAGAAGTTCCACACAATACTCGAACTCACCTTTCCCGCCAAGTCTGACGCCTTGTTGAAATGGTACCGATACATCATCACGTGTTCGCAAAATCCAATTAGAAATGGACTTCTGATTTCAACAATGATCCGCGCCTTTTTAAAACGAATACGGCTATCGGGTTCAATATTCAAATAATCAATCCATTATTGCATTCTTGAAACGGTTAGCGGGTTCCATGTTCAAATATTCAATTCGTTATTTCGCTCCTGAAATGATTCGCTGGCTCAATATTCAATTAATCAAATCATTAATGAAATCCTGAGGGGTACGCTTCACTTAGTTTGACTGTAAATGACCTCGCACGTTTGCTCCCGATGAAACCTTTTCCATCCAACTTTTTGCTTCACCAGCAAGTGTTTGACTGTTACATGTAATTCAACTCTGCATTCTAAGCAAACCCTAGGCAATCAAAAAGAAGCCAAGTTTGAGTGACGTCAGTGCCAGAATTTCAGAGAAATATGTTTAGCTACCCCGTGTTGTTTGCGACAAACATGACGTTGAACGAAAATGTGTGATTGTCAGTCCAAAGTTGAACTCAAGCTGTCATCCGATCTCGGAAATCGGTCATTCATCTCTGAATGTAAAAGACAGAACTCCAGTTGAGATCTTGATAGTTCGAGTTATTCGGTGTCCAGAGAAAAATATCATTGATACATGTACACTAATATAATTTAAGACTGACGAAGACATTGCCTTAAACTCGAGAGAGCCAGCAAAACTACATGGTCAGCGTTCGATATAAAGGGCCGGATACTATATATTACCGCTGGGGTGGGGTGGGGGAAAGGTGGATCTGTGGGGATCACATGGTTTCATGGGAATGGAGTGGGCGGGGGGGGGGGGGGTCGGTCGTCACCGGCACAGTAAAAAGGGAGGGCTATATAAAATTGAGCGCCAATTAACTGGAGTATCATAAGAATTCTAGAGAGCCTTGGGGAGGATCAGGTGAATTTTTTTTTGTGACACAACCACCCCCCTCTCTCTCCAGACGATAAATAATAACCGGTCTCTGACTCTACTCCTTTGTACCTGTTTTCCTCAGCTAAAGCTCTGATTATGGAACCGCCCACTGAAGGTGTGCTTAATGTGGTCGCCGAGAGACTGAGAACAGGTTCATGGTGGAAGAAACTCGCCAGTAAATTGAAGATCAAGCAATATGTTATCGCCAATGTTCAAGAAGAAGAGGAGGATAGCCAAGAGCGCTGTAGGACAGCGCTAGAAATTTGGCGTCAGAACAATGGACCTGATGCTACAAGTAGAGAGTTAATGCTGTGTTTAACGAACATGGGGTATGGTAATGTGAACTGGCATATAATGAGAGAACTTGGCCTTGTAACCAGTAGAAATATGCCTCCAGAAGAGAGAGAATGATCTGTGTTACAAAAAATGACGTTGGAGAGGATACGAGGTTGAATGCTAGTGCTCTTTTTTCACATCACTGTGCAACAGAATTTGCACCTTGTGAAGCTGTAATATTATTTTGAATAAGGTCGAAGAAGACTACGCGACAAGTTACTGCA